>NW_024081524.1:439266-443096 GCF_003009895.1 Hyaena hyaena | reverse complement strand
GGGGGAGCGAAGAGGAAGCAGAGGGAGGAGGAGGCAGAGGGAGGAGGAGGGGGTGGAGGAGGGGGAGGGAGGAGGAGGGGGAGGGAGGAGGAGGAGGAAAGGAGCCTCTTCTCAAAAAACAGACCTGAGTCTGGGGCTTCAGGGGGGCCTCCTGCTGTGTCTATTTTCAGTATGAATCCTGCTAAGTCAGTTTCACAGAATGCCTGACCCTCCACGTCTGAATTGGTTCCCCATCCTCCCCCCCTCCACCCCCCCCCGGATGTCCGATCTCTTGGGCTTGTCTTCGGCAAGAACCCTGCCCGTCAGTTGATGCAGAACCCCCATCCCCTGTGATGTTTCCTCTCAGTCATTTTCCACCCACTGACCCCCGCTGCTCCACTCCACGGCTATAAATTCTCACTTTTCTCTGTTATTTCCAGAGCTGAGCTCAATCTCTCTCCCCCAGTGCCTGGTCCCTACACCTGTCCCGATGGTCCTGAATAAGGTCTGCGTTCCGTTCCTTAACAAATGCCATGAATGAATCCTTTGTTGTTCAACATCCTTCAGTCCTACTTCACACACCAAATGCTTCCATGATATCACAAGTCAAGACCCATGGGGACCACTGGTACCTATTGATGCCAATTCCAAGGACCTGATGTGTCCTGCACTATCTCCTTTTTTTTTTTTTTTCATTTTTTTTTTTTTAAGTGAGTTAACATACAATGTAGTCTTGGTTCAGGAACAGAACCCAGTGATTCATCACTTACATAGGACACCCAGTGCTCATCCCTAAAAGTGCCCTCCTGAATGCCCATCACCCATTTCAGCAAGCAGTGCTGGGAGAACTGGACAGCGACACGCAGAAGCATGAACCTGGGCCACTTTCTTACCCCAGACACAAAAATAAACCCAAGATGGATGAAAGCCCTCTATGTGAGGCAGGAAACCATCAAAACGCTACAGGAGAAAACAGGCAGCAAGCTCTCTGACCTCGGCCGCAGCAATTTCTCACTTGACACATCTCCAGGGACAAGGGAAATAAAAGCAAAAATAAACTATTGGGACCTGTTCAAGATAAAAAGCTCCTGCCCCTTCCCCTAACACGAACCCTCCTGAGGGATTCACTTGCCCCATATATACCTGTCCTTCTTGACTTCTCTTTTGAATCAGTTATAAAATATGCCTGGTTCCTCCTTTAATAAATAAAATAGAATCTTTAACACCTGCACATTTTTTAAAAAAATGTTTAAGTAATCCCTCAACACTCAACATGGGACTCAGGGACTCACAACCCGAGATCAAGAGTTGCATGCTCTACTGACCGAGCCAGCCAGGTGCCCCAACGTTTGCTCATTTTTATATCTGTATGAGAGTCGTGATCTTACCTTTCCCTGAAAATCATCTTTTAACAACGCTCTTGAATAACATTCCCTTTTTCTCATCGGAAGTCAAAAAAGGCGAGAAATGGGTGGTAAAGTGTGGTCCAGAGAACGTGGTTTTCCTACTTTCGTACCCTCAAGGACGTAAACAACTCAGAAGTCAGACTTCCAGATGCAACAACGTTCTCCAGCAGAACCAGAAAACAGATCTCGACGAGAAAAAGGAATTGGCATGGATGGTACTATAACAAGTAAAGAAATCCAGGAAGAAATTTCTAGAAGCCTCAGAGATTTGGAAACCAGCAGCAAGCAAACTAAGGCTGAAAGCTAACAGGGGAAGGCAGTGCCTAAAGGAGAAGGCTCAGTGTTTCTCCTTTACTGGGTAAACACATGCAGGAACTTGCTTGGATCTTGCGGCTGGGAAAGCAGGGCCCTACGTAATCCCTATGTCCACAGATGATTCTACCAACCTCAACAACTCCAGATTTATTTGTCCGCAACCATGCTTCTATGTTCCATAGGGTACAGGTCTAGACAGCATGAATTAGAAAGGTGGATGTGATGAGTACCCACTGGCCTGCACACAAGCCAATCACATGGTGCCCTTGGCCTCTCTGAGGCTGTTCCGAGGCCCAGATCCTATGTCCCCAGGCACCTGTGGGGCTCACTTCTGGCCACCTTAGTTGAAATGGGCTTTGAAAACATCAGCTTGTATCTTTCATCAGCAGGTAGACCTAATCGCAGTTCCTTATGTCAGCAAGGGCCAGGACAGGAGACATGTCGCCTCCCAGCCCCCATGGCTGTGTGCGTGACCTGTGCGGTCCTTGGCAACATGCACGCAGTACCTGGCACCAAAGATGCCATGATGCTAGCCCCACGGTCTCCTCTCTAGACCTAATAGCCGCCCTAAGGAAATACTGCCAAATGTGGATAATAATTTTTTTTAATTTTTAATGTTTACTTTTGAGAGAGAGAGAGAGCACGAGCAGGGGAGGATCAGAGAGAGAGGGAGACACAGAATGTGAAGCAGGCTCCAGACTCAGCTGTTAGCACAGAGCCTGACGCGGGGCTCGAACTCACAAACCGTGAGATCGTGTGACCTGAACTGAAGTCTGACACTTAACTGACTGAGCCACCCAGGCGCCCCGATAATTTTTTAAAGAGACAGAGACAGAGCACACAGCAGGAGCTGAGAGAGAAGGAAAGAGAATCCCAAGCAGGCTCCACACTGTCAGCACAGAGCCCGATGCACGGCTTAACTCATGAACCTTCAGATCGTGACCTGAGCCGAAATCAAGAGTCGGACGCTTAACCCAGTGAGCCCCTCAGGCACCCCCATAATGATTTTCTGAGGCCGGCATCCATCTTGTCAGTTCAGATGAAAGAATGAAACACCAGAGGTCATGTCTCCCCGATGCACAGCCAAGGAACATGCAGGCCTAGGCTCAAGGGACAGGAATGCTTGCTTCAATTTCTAATGTAAGGAATAAAGATATTTTCCAGATTCCAAGCCTCTTGAAATGGAAAGGACTTCCAAGACACCAGATGAAGTGGCACCAGGTGACCTGCTGGTAGGGCCTCACGGGCTTCTTACCAACAGTGTCCACCTTCTCTGGAGACTTCTTCCCCCAAATTTTGCCCTTAAAAACCCTCATGCAAGCCATCGGAGAGTTCCGGACTCTTGAGCATTAGCTCCTATTCTCCTGGAAAGGACGGGGCGGGGGGTGGGGGGGCACACCAATAAATGGCCTAATTTTCCTCTCTGCAAAAGCTTGGTGTCAAATTGTACTGGCTCCTGGACACGCGGACACATCAGGTGGCCAAACTCTCCTTCAATTTGGTTACATTTCAATGCAAATAGGCCCATCTTTCCCACAGGCTTATATTGGCGAAAACTATACAACCCAAACGCCCAACTTGTAGGACAATAATTACAATGAGGATTCCATTCAAAGGCAGGGAAGAAAGGCTCCCGACCAAGCGTCAAAAATAAATACGAGTTCATGTGCAGTATGATTTCAACAACATTTTTTACAGCGGTGGCGGAGCAGGGCAGGAAAACGTGCCCAAGTGGGCAGGCCCGGGGTGCTTGTCTGCAGCGGGAGTGAACTTAACTGCTGCTTGGGTTGTGAAAGGGACTCGTGGGTCGCTCCTTTACCTGCGCACCGGGCACACTGGCTCTCCCTTCTGCAAACACGCGCGGAGTGGGCGCCGCGCCGCTGCGCGTCCCTGCGCCCGGAGCGCACCGACCCGGCCGCCGCCGGAAGCCTGGTTCTCGGCGCGCGGAGGGCACCCGCCAGCCCGGGGACCGTCGCGACCGGCGGAGGGGAGGCGCCTCCCGCGGGACGGAAGTGGACGCGCGGTGACGGAGGGCGGCGGATCCCCACGGACCAGTGGCCGCAGGGGAAGGCCGACGGGAGGGGAGGGGAGGGGAGGGGCTGGGGGAAGGGAGAGGCTGGGGGAGGGGAG
>NW_024081524.1:311774-439017 GCF_003009895.1 Hyaena hyaena | reverse complement strand
CCGGGAGGAAAGCCAGAAGCAGAAAGCAGGCCTGCCCGTGAAATTTACAGGAGTGCTGGCTCCGAGGACCTGGGACTTCCCTGTTGTAAATCTAAATTAGGCTCTTTTTAAAAATAAGTGGTTACGGGCCGCCTGGGCAGCTCAGTTGGGATGTGTCCCACTTTATGGGACTTAGGCTCAGGTCATGATCGCACAGTTCATGAGTTCGAGACCTGCGTGGGGCTCTGTGCTTTCCGCATGGAGCCTGCTTCAGATCCCACGTCCTCCCACCCCCCTCTCTCCTCCCCCCACCCAAAATTAATAAACATTTAAAAAATAAAATAAAAATAAGTTGTTACATACTCATAGTTGCCCCCACTCTGTTTTATCTGGTTATCTAAAGTTATCATAACCAATGCAGTTGGCTCCAAAGAAGGTTAAGGGAACAGGAAGCAATGTGGGTTCAAAAAATAAGTGAGAATGGAGAAAATACCGGCTTCCTGAGGCCACAAGAATTTGACCACAAATCTTAAGACCGGAGACATAGAATCTTATTAATTTAGATGCTTCTGATCAGAAGATGTGTGACTCCAGACTGAATGTGACTTAAGAGGTCTTTTCTGCAGAGAGATGGCAAATCGGTTAAGATAAAAAGACAACAGGAGTCAGCTTTGTGAGACTGTAGAACTGTTCAAGGGTAATTTTCAGACAGGTTACTCACACAGATGTAAAAATGATGTGTTACAGATTTTGTGCTACTCATTAATTTATGAGGAAAACAGGCAGATGTTAAAACCAGTTCAAAAGAAGAGTCAATGGGTGTTGTATGTAATCAATCCAATTTGACAATAAATTATATTCATAAAAATAATTTAAAAAAATAAAAACCTTAAAAAAACAAGAGTCAAAAAAAGCACACACATCAATATAGAGTTTAAAAAATGTTGAAAGGAAAGTGCAGATGAAGGTAAACTGGCTTTATTCCACAGAATTGGGAAGGAGGGCAATTACATGGGACAGTCTGCTCATCTACTATTTACCTATAATTACACAATAGTCAAATGTCTCCACGACATTGAAAGATGAGAATCAGCCTGGAAGGTGTCCTCCTGACAAGCTTAGTTTTCCATCAAAACACAAAATTGTTTTTATAAGACTGTTTTCAAGCATCTTCCAGCATCTTGGAAGTACTAATTACACGGAAAGACTAGATATGACTAATGAGACGCCATTTTTCTCTACTTGCTACTTTAGTGTCCCCAAGCATCGTTACTAACTTCCTATTTAATAACACTGTTGTTCATATGAGACAGTTCATAATTGTATGACTCCATGCCTTGCTAGAATTTGCTGGCTCAGGGTTAAATTTATGCATGTACTTAAAGGTTAAAAAAAACAGTTTCCTCCCCAATCATTCTCAATTGGCAAAATACGCTATACATTCAAATTTTATGAGCCACCCCTAGATTATGAAACGTGCCTCTGCCATTGCATTCAAAAGCAATTTATTCTACCGTTTTCTCTATTTTCCTAAAAGTATCTAGCAGATCCTTCCTACAGTCTACCCATTGTCCTAACTTACACCTTCCACTTGAGCTGGGATGGACCCCTGCTTTCTTATGGCTTTCCCACCTTGGGGAGAAGGCTACCATCTGTCTTACCATTTATGCAAATCATCTCCAGTCCTGGGAACTCTTCTCCATGAAGCTTGCTTGAGAGCAGCAACTCTTTTAATATTCTCTTCTCTGCATTCCTAAAGAGCTATAGCTTTGGCATTTTGTACCATAAACACAGTCACTGGTCAAGTATCATCTTCTAGTTGAAGAAAGCCTTGTTTAACGCAAATGTAGTAACCAGAAATTTATCAAGACACAGGCTGTGCTTGCCAATCTTGTCGTTTTCCTTAACCCAAAGACATGTCCCTTCTTTGGGATTTGGTTTCCTTAACTATAAAATGAGAATCAAGCGGGTAGCAAACCCACGTGTTGGCTGATCACCAAAACCACTTAGGAAACTCATAAAGGAAATGCAGATGTCCTGGGCTCACACCTACTGAACCTGAATCTTCGTTAGTGGCACTAGGGAATTCATGTTTCAAAAAAGCTTGCCAGATGACTGTTAGAATGGACGAAATTTAGAACCCAATTGAACTAGATAATCTGCACAAGTCATGTCAGTATCAGTCTTCCATGGTTTTATGTTAAAAGATTCAGCAAAAAAAGCCCAGGGGAAAAGGACAGGTGCAACTCTCAAGCTAGAATAGCCGCTGTAGCTCCATCAAACCGGAAACGTACAAGGAAAGGGATTTCTGGGGAAAAGCGCTTAGTCTCACCAGGAGAACACATTGCCAGACCAGCACACCATGGCGGCTACACTTCCTGTCCTCCCCACTGTTAGAAATACACTGATTTACCATCACACAGATCCCTTCATACCCCAGTCTGAAATATCTAGAATCAAATTATTTTACTATGTTGGGACTTCTCCAAAATAATGGGTAGGTATTTTTTTAACATCCGAATAATTAAAAGCAGTCCACCAAAGTGGACAAATTGAGAACAAATTGAGGGGCAGCCCTAAATATAAATGTTTATTTCTATCCTAAAATGCACAGTTTTTGTCTTGTTTTGACCTTGTGTTTTTGTGAGAGAAAGAGTGAGAGAGAGAGAAATTGTGAGCAGGGTAGAGGGGCAGAGGTAGAGAGAGAGAGAAAGAGAGAGAGAGAATCCTAAACAGGCTCCACACTCATCAGGGAGCCTGACGCAGGGCTCGATCCCACAACCCTGGGATCGTGACCTGAGTCAAAATCAAGAGATGGACGCTCAACCGACTGAGGCACCCAGGCGCCCTACACATTTCTTACAACACCCAAAATGGCGGTTTTCAGCTTCCCCAATTTTAGTTCCCAATTCCTCTGGAAAATTCATCACACAAGTTAACATTTAACCCAGGCTTAAAAAAAAAATTTTTTTTAATTACATTCTTCTTTCTAGAAATACTTTGTGTAAGTGAACACTAGGATTTCATGGAGTTTAATAAACTAAAGATCTGTGGCTAAGCAGACACAGCTGGTCATCCTTCCAAAGTTGTTTTTTATTTTTCATGATAAAATAAGGAGCTGCATTCCAGGGACTGAATGAGCCCAAGCTGAATTAACAAACGGGGCAAAGGCAAAGTTCAGCAAGACTGTTGACTCTGCTGAAACCCCACGATTGACCCTGACCTGGAAGGCAAGGTCATAAAAAGTATTCCGTGGCACTGTTCCTCTAAAGAAATGTTGGAACAAAATGAGAAAAAGTGCTGGTGTGTTTCGAAACATCTCTAAATAATACCTGAGGGAGAATAGATTCCAGTTCATCTGTTACCATTTAGGGGGCCCTGCTGCTGAGTCGGTCCCCCACGCCCTGAATGCAGCTGTAGGTAGCCAGCTGCGAGAACGCTGTGTTCTGGTGCGAGGCGAGTCAGGAGGCTGGATAGAAAAGAGAGTAACTGGCTTCGAGAGGGTTCTTGAGCCAGTAAGCCATCTTGTCACCCCCAGAGAGAAAGCCTAAGTTTTGCTCAATTTGCTTCCTCAGTCTCTTTTTTGTTTTTTGCTGAAGTATGTAAATTATAAATAATGTGACATTTTGCCCCTCAAAAATTTTGTAGTAGTCAGCCTCCAAGATGACCCATAATGCCCTTCTGCCTCTGGGAATTCATGCCCTTGTTCAATCTCCTCCCACATGATGCCAGAGCCAGAGGATACAGAAATAGTGACGGTATCTGTCTTCTGGTATTAGGTTATAAAAGACGGCCTGGCTTCCATCTTGCATTCCTTCTCTCTCTCAGATCGCTTTCTCTGGGGGACGTCAGCTGCCCTGTTATTGCATAGCACATGGAGAGACCCACGTGGCAAAGAAAGCCCTTGATCTACAGCCACCTGCCTGGGCCATGGCAAACGCGAGTCCCCTACCTCCAGTCAAGCTTCAGATGCCCACAACCCAAGCCAACATCTTGATGGTAACCTCCTGAGAGACCCCCGTACCAGAACCAGCTGACTAAGCCACTCCCAGATTCCTGACCCTCAGATACCGCAGAATAATAATTTCTATTGTCTTAAACTGCTAAGCTTGGGGGTAAATTGTTACATAGCAATTGATAGTTAATACATACCTTTTTTAAAAAATGTTGCCCCACATATGTTTTGGGGGCTTTTTTTGGTATTTTCAAATGTTCTGTGTGCCAATATCATGTTGATTTCATTATCATAGTTTTATAACAGATACTGAAGCTCTCCCCTCCATCTTCAGAATCATCTTGGCTCTTTCTGATCCTTTACATTGCTCTACTAATTTTGGAATCTTGGTGTCAGTTTCCAGGAAAAATACCAAGTAGGATTTTAATTAACCTTTTAGTTAAAATGGTACTGATAGGCCTGCTGAAGTGGCTCAGTCAATTTAGTTTCCAACTCTTGATGCCGCCTCAGGTCATGTTCTCAAGGTTCAGTTTGTGAGTTCGAGCCCCAAGTTGGGCTCTGTGCTGACAGAGGAGCCTACTTGGGATTCTCTTCCCCCCCCTCCCGTCCCTCCCCTGCTTGTGCTCACTCTCTCTCTCTCTCTCAATCTCTCTCTAAATATATATAAATAAACCTTTTTTAAAAAGAGAGATTTTTCAGAAAGATATATGGCAGCACCCCAGATCTCTGGTCTCAGACAACAAGCCCTCTAAAGAGATTAGAGGTGTCTGAATGCTTGGGTCCCTTCCAAATTCATGTTTTGAAATCCTAATCCCCGGAGTGTCTGGATGGCTCAGTCAATTAAGCATCCAACTCTTGACTGCAGCTCAGGTCATGATCTCACAGTTTGTGAGATTGAGCCCCACATCCGGCTCTGCAGTGACAACTCGGAGCCTGCTTGGGATCCTCTCTCCCTCTCTCTGCCCCTCCCCTGCTTCTTCTCTCCCTCCCCCCCCCCAAAATAAATATATAAACTTTAAAAAATGAAATCCTAATCCCCAATACAGTGGTATTAGGAGGTGGGGCCTTGGGGGTGGTTAGGTCATGACAGCAGAGCCCTCTGAATGGGATCAGAATCCCTACAAAAGAGACCCACCGAGCTGCCTGGCCGCTGCCACCACGTGAGGACACACGGAGAAATCTGCACCCTCAAAGAGGATGCAGGCCCCCTGGCCTCACACTTCCAGCCTCCTCTGTGGTGTTTTGTTATCGCAGCCCGTGTGGACTAGGGACACTCACAGAGCCTCTGGGTCGGAGGACAGTGTTCCTGGGACACATGGCCATGCTGACCCTCGGCTGTCTGCAGAAGCCCAGGGTGGAGAAGGGCTCAGCTCAGAGCGTTCCGTGCGTGTTGTCTTTGTCTAATGGAAACTGATGAGTCACAGAAAACCCATAATCTTTAAGAGAACTACAGGTATAGGAATGTTACCAGCTCAGACTGGAAGGGCAGAGATAGTACAAAACACAAAGAAGCATTTGGAGCCTCAAGAGGCTGCTGGCAGGAGGCAGGCTGAGAATACCACTTGGCGGCAAACACATGATACCTTCCAGAAAGGAAGGATGACTCACAGGGAGGAACCAGGAGCCCAGAGGGCAGAGCCCAGGGCCTTGGAGTCGAGCTCCTAAGCCTCGAGGCGTAATTAAGAAATTTACAGTGTTTGCCTGACTGGCTTTTAGAATCTACATGGACCAGCAACATCTTCCCGGCTCTCATTTTCTCCCTTTTTGAGCAAGAGCATCTCAAGTGGTGATTCTAGGTCTGTCCCATTATATATTCAGTGGGAAAGGGTGTTATGGACTGAACGTATCTCCTCAAAATTCCCATGTTGAAGCCCTACCCCATCAACGGGATGGTGTGTAGAGATGGAGCCTTTAGAGGTAATTAGGTTTCAATGGGACAATGAGAGGGGGATCCTCATGGCAGGGTTTGTGCTCTTAGAAGAAGAGACCAGAGACCTAGCTCTTTATCTCTGTCTGCTGTGTAAAAATATATCGTGAAGGCAGCCAGCTCCAAGCCACGCAGAGAGTCCTCACCAACACTTGAGCATGATGGTACCCTGACCTTGGGTGCCCCAGGCTCCAGAACTTCGAGAAAGAAGCTCTCTGCTGTTTATAAGCCCCCCAGTCTGTGGCATTTTGTTATAGCAGCCTGTGCTAACCAATATACAGGGGATGGGACAATTTAGCAAGAAGAGCTGTATAGGAGGAACAGTATTTAAGGAGATATAATCACACCCAGACCTGATTTGGATTATGAGATTCTAGACATGCAGCAGATGCTATAAGAGCGCTAAACTTCCGGGGACTCGGGAAAGGGCTGACTTATTTGCAGGTGGGGAGAATATGAATTTTTGGTGGTCTGTGGCAGGATGCAGGCTGGCTGGCGCTGACCCACACTTCTCGGCACCCGTGTTCCCCGCATGTGCACCACAGTTAGTCTGCGGGACCCATGGCGGACGGCAGAAGTGATAGTACTGCTGATATTAACTTATTTTTGTAAGTGTGGCTTACCCCTCTCTCATTCTCTCTCTCTCTCTCTCTCTCTCTCTCTGTGTCTCTCTGTGACAGAAGCCAACAGTCCCATCAAGAGGCGCACATGGTGAAGAACTGAGGCTGCTGGCCAAAGCCAGCCAGAGCCAATGCTTCCATCCAATGCCATCCATACGCCTAGGCCATCTTGGACACAGAGCGTCCAGCCCCAGGCAGGTTGCAGATGACCATGGTTCTGGCCAACATCCCGATGGGAACCTCCTAAGAGACCTTGGAGCCAGAACAACCTGGCTAAGCCACTCCCAGATCCTGACCCTCAGAGACTGTATGAAATACTAAAAAATAATTTTAAATCACTGTGTGTATTAATCATCAGTCCCTGATGCCTTGCTGACCCTGGAGAGAGTGTCCTTTCCAGGCCTAAGCCAATTCCCAGAGGCAGTGCCGACCTTTCATAAGCAAACCGACCGATCCAGAGCCCATGCTCCAATCACCTCCCTCTTTTTTTTTTTAATTTTTTTTTAATGTTTTATTTATTTCTAGGAGAGAGAGAGAGAGGGAGACAGCGTGAGCAAGGGAGGGTCAGATCACGGGGTGAAATAGGCTCCAGGCTCTGAGCTGGTAGTCAGCACAGAGCCCGATGCGGGGCTCGAACCCACGAACCGTGAGATCATGACCTAAGCGAAAGTCAGATGCTTAACCGACTAAGCCACCCAGGCGCCCCTCCAATCACCTCCCTCTTGGATTTGCCCAGGGCTCGGACACTCTGGGCCACTGTCCACCTTCACTAAGCACCCCAGGGCCCCTTACCACACAGCTGGAGGCAGCCTGCAAGCCCTGAGCACATCAAAACTATTCACACTGGCCAGTCTTTAACTCGCTTTCCGTACCTTGCCCACTTCTTCCTGTGGAAACCACGGTAAAAGCTCTTGCCCACATTTCCCCTACTCTCTCTGCACTTGGATGACCCCGGGTGCTTCCCCACGTGGCCCGCCCAAGGCATGATGTGCTCCCTCCTTTGGGGATGTATAACAAACTCTCTTCCCAATGGCAGTCACCGCCTAATAAACAATAAACTTACATTTAAAATACTATAATTTGGGGAAGCCTGACTGGCTCCGTCAGTGGGGCATGTCACTCTTGATCTCAGCGTCATTGATTGAGGCTCCACGTTGGGCAGAGAGCTTACTTAAAAAATAAATAAAATAAAATAAAAGACTATGATTTGGGTAATTTGTCACACACAGCAGATAACTAATACACTTAAACACATTCATCATTTTCCGTCAAGCCACAATGCCATCCTCACATCTAAGAAAATTAAAATTTTTTTTTAAATTTTTTTTTAAGGTTTTTATTTATTTCTAGGAGAGAGAGAGACAGCGTGAGCAGAGGAGGGTCAGAGAGAGAGGCAGTCACAGACTGAAACAGGCTCCAGGCTCTGAGCTGGCAGTCAGCACAGAGCCCAACGCGGGGCCCGAACCCACGAACCGCGAGATCATGACCTAAGCGAAAGTCAGATGCTTAACCGACTAAGCCACCCAGGTGCCCCTAAAATTATTTCTTAATAGAAGTCATCTAATACGTAGACCCACCAGTAAATGTTCTCCGTCTCCCTAAAAATGCCTTTACAACTGGCCTATTGGAGAACGGGATCCAATTAAGTTCTCCATATTTTATGGATCTCTTTTCAAAGCAGAATTTTCAAAAAGGCAAAACCACAATCTCCTATTAACATAAAGTAACCTGGATGGCTCCGCTGGTTAAAAGAGACTTTTGAGAGAGGAAAACGCCGGAGAAGGATTGCTAAGGGAGGTGTGAAAAACCCTGGTCTGCAGCCTGCCAGGCAATACAACTGATCATCCAGACATTTGCGATTATCTTTGCAACCAGACAGGAATCATTTGCATCCCTTGCAGACGAAATTAGCCTCAGCTGCTGTCACATAAGAATTATTTGCGTCACTGGGTTTTGCACATTATCCCCTTCCACTCACAGAATTGTCAAATACCTCAATGAAATGAATGTGCCCCCTCCCCCCACCGAAGGTTAGAGCCCCAGCATGACACTGACAAAGGAAGGCAAGGACATTAAGCCCTCCACTGTCCATTTCTAAGTTTTGAGATTGTCTTTTTTTTTTTTTTTAATTTTTTAAGTGTATTTATTTATTTTGAGAGAGAGAGAAAGAGGGAGCACATGTGCAAGAGCGGGGGAGGGGCAGAGAAAGAGGGAGAGAAAGAATCCCAAGCAGGGTCTGCACAGACGGTGCAAAGCCCAACGTGGCCTTGAACCCCCGAACCCACGAACCGGGAGATCATGACCCGAGTTAAGATCAAGAGTCGGACGCTTAACCAACTGACCCACTCAGGCACCCCACAGATTTTTTTCTTAAAGCTATTTTAATCCAGAATGTCTCCCTGTTAGGCTGTTACCCTGTAGAAAGTTCTTGCATTTTGATTTTAGATGCTTCCCTTTAAGTGTGCTTCAATCAAATGGGATTTGAAAATCGATACCTGGTTGTAAGGATAACACACAGCATTAAGTGGAGGAGACAGTTTTTCTGTTGGCAAGTTCTTAAACTATTATAGGAGGTTGAACTCAGGTTTTATGAATTTATTCACTTTATCATTGACCTCAAATTCGAGCATGTAGGATTCCCTCTGAGCATCTCTTTTTTTTTTTTTTAAACATTTTTTTTTCATTTTTTGAGAGAGAAAGTGCGAGGTGGGGAGGGGCAGAGAGAGAGGGAGACACAGAATCCGAAGCAGGCTCCAGGCTCTGAACTGTCAGCACAGAACCCGACGTGGGGCTCAAACCCATGAGCGGTGAGATCATGACCTGAGCCACCCAGGCGCCTCCTCGTCTAAGGATCTTAAGTGGAGAATGTGGGCTCGATTTGGAGGCATTATCCTGACATCTTTGATCGTGGACTTCCCTCCTCTTCCTCCAGGGAGTCCTCAGTACCTAATGGAAACTTCCTGGTGGTTGTCTTTGAAACCCGGGGCTGGAGGGTTGAGGGCGCCTCCCCCCCCCCCCCCCCCCCCCCCCCCCGCCCTTACCTCAGCTGTTCAGCGAAGGGCCTGCAACCCGGTTCTTTGTAAAGCACATTGACTTTGCTCCTCGAAACCAGTTTGCCTGGTTTCGCAGAGGGAGCGTCACACATATACCAGCGATTTCTTCCTGGGTCTTCTTCAGAACGAGTGTTCCTTCAAGCCAATGAGACACCCATTTGCCAGAAATATTAGATTTAAAAAAGAAAAAAGAACACTTACTTAAAAGCAAAAGTTCTCAGTTCCTCATGGGCAAGCCGAGGACGACAGCCTAATTCCTCAGCCTTGAACTGGAGAACACTCTGAATTTGACCCAAACTGTCCTAATGCATTTATCTACTTTCAGTTTTAAAAATTTTGGAAGTGTAAAAAGACAGGAACTAGAACCATGAACACACATATACTCTCCACTGAGATTCAAGTGTTAGCATTTCGCCTCATTTGCTTTATCTCTTTTTCTCTTAACCTGTTTGAAAATAAGTTGCAGACATCACGCCATTTCACTGCCAAATACTTCTATTTGCAGCCCCTAAGAATAAGGACCTTCCTCCACACCATCACAATGCCTTCATCACAGCTGCGAAAATTATCAATAATTCCCTAATCCATCTAATACTTATCTCATATCCGAGTTTCCCCAACTGTCCCCAAAATTACTTCGATGGCTTTTTAAAAAAGAAATCCAGGGGAGCGCCTGGGTGGCTTAGTCGGTTAAGCGTCCGACTTTCGCTTAGGTCATGATCTCGCAGTTCGTGGGTTCGAGCCCCGCGTCGGGCTCTGTGCTGACTGCCAGCCCAGAGCCTGGAGCCTGTTTCAGTCTGTGACTCCCTCTCTCTCTGACCCTCCCCTGCTCACGCTGTCTCTCTCTCTCTCTCCCCTAGAAATAAATAAAACATTAAAAAAAAAAAAAAAAAGAAATCCAGGATCTGGTCCGGAATGTGAAACATTGCTTTTGGTTCCTTTAAGTCACTCCAGTGGTGCATTTTAAATATGTCCACAAATTCTTTGACTCTCCTGTTTCAAAAGATGGCACTTCCTCTTGCGTGTCAGCCATACTCTGAGTCATTCCTAACAGAATGTGGCAGACGTGACAGCTTATGCCCCTGAGACTAGGTCATGCCTGGCTTTCTCCTTGCTTCCTCCTGTACCGTCATGTGAGATGCTGCTCATTGCTTATGTAGCTCAGTTTGGGGGGGTTGTTACTCAGCAATAGATAACGAATACAGTATCCCTTCAACCCATTCCTCTACCACTCCCTGTATTTTCCATGTACTGGAAGTTCAGGCTAGAGCCTTAATGAGGTTTAATTCAAACATTTTTGGCAGGAGTCTTGACATGTTGTTTAAGAAGTCCATGTTCTACTGCATCAGGAGGTATATCATGGTAGGTGTCCCACCGTGAGCAGTATTATGTTTGATCATTTGGTTTCCGTTACTAAAAATCCTGTACCATGTGATAGATTAGGCTATTACCCAAAAATCCTTTCCTACCCACCTGAACTCCACTAGAGGAGTGTACTTGCTGCTCCATCAACGCAGGGCTCAGCTATACGACACTCTGGCCAGTAGGGTGTTGGTGCATGTGATGCAAGCATAGGCTTGAAGCGTGCCTGCCCCTTGGGGCTTGCCCTCCTGTACTCTGCTATCACCGCAAGAAGGGCTTCTCCCTGGGACCTGTCATCCCCTGAGACTGGGCTCCAGGACTGTCCAGCCAAGCCCAGCCTAGATCAGCTGCCCTGTAGATCTGTGACAATAAGTCATGACTTTCAGGTACTTCCTTATGGGTTCTGTAGGGGTGGGGGCAGTAGCCAACTGATGCACGACACAGCGCAACAAGACAGATGCTACAGGACACTGTTCAACAAACGCTTTTCTCAGAGAATCAGCCTCCCGACCTACACACAGAGGCACCTGGCGGCCATATTGAGATGGTGAATCTTGCCCCCAAGATTGGTGGATCAAACCAGGCTGGGCGCCTGGGCTATCCGAGTTGGTTTTGGGGTGAAAGCAGACTAACTAGTTTCTCTGTGTGGTTGGAATAGTAACTCATACCTACAGGAGCTGCGGGGCGGCCATATTCTACACGGAAGCAGGACGGACGGGAGAAAGAATGAAGCAGCCGCAAAGATACACAGGGTCCTGCCCTCATTCTAGGACCTTCTTGGTTCTCATCCCTTTCTGAGGCCCAGGTCCTTTCTTGGCCTTTAGTTCTAGCAAACTAAGTCCTAACAAGGGCCTCCTTTATGAATACGATGGTGTCACTGGGCTTCCAAAATTGCAGTTCTAAAAGTCTTGGGGCGCCTAGGTGGCTCAGTTGGTTAAGCAGCTGACTCTTGATTTCGGCTCAGGTCATGATCTCGTGGTCTGTGGGTTCGAGTCCCGTGTCGGGCTTGGTGCTGTCGGCTCGGAGCCTAGAGCCTGCTTCAGATTCTGCGATTCCCTCGCTCTCTGCCCCTCCCTGGCTCAAGCTCTGTCTTTCTCTGTCTCAAAAATAAAATAAACGTTAAAAAAGAAAAAAAGTCTTTTAAAAAATATTTATTTTGAGAGAGAGAGAGAGAGCATGTGTGCATATGTGTAAGCAGGAGCAGGGCAAAGACTGAGAAGGAGAAAGAATCCCAGGCAGAAAAAAAAAAAAAAAAAGAATCCCAGGCAGGCTCCGTGCTCAGAGCAGAGCCCCATGCGAGGCTCAATGAACCAAGAGATCATTACCTGAGCTGAAATCAAGAGTCAGGTGCTTAATCCACTGAACTACCCAGGTGTCCCCTCAAAAGATTCTTTTTTTTTTTTAAATTTTAATGTTTATTTATTTTTGAGACAAAGAGAGACAGAGTGTGAGCGGGAGAGGGGCAGAGAGAGAGGGAGACAGAATCTGAAGCAGGCTCCAGGCTCTGAGCTGTCAGCACAGAGCCTGACCCTGGGTTCAAACCCACGAACTGCGTGATCATGACCTGGAGCCGAAATATTCACCCGACTGACACCCAGGTACCCCAAAAAGACTCCTAATACACATCTGAAACCTGCGTCCCCAGGTGTGCCCCGAACCCATCTGCATTTGTTTCCTGAGGCTGTCACAGCAAAAACCACAAACTCTGTGGCTTAAAATACCAGAACTGTCTTCTCTCACAGTTCTGGACACCGGAAGTCTGGCAGACAGCACCCCCGCTAAGGGCGGAGTCCTTCCCTGCCCTTCTAGCTTCCGGAGGCCCCCACGGTTCTTACCCTGTGTCTCTGCCCGCACCTTCCTATGTCCTCTCTATGTCTCAGTCTTCCTCTCTTTTGCCTCCTACAAGGACAAATATTGGATTCAGGGCCCACTCAGACTATCCAGGAAGACCTCATCTCATGATCCCTAACTTGATCACACCTACAAAGGCTCTTTCTCTAAACCCGGCCACATACACAGGGCCAAGCATTAGACCATGGGTCTCATACCTCACACAGTCTTTTCAGCCAGTGAGCAGCCTCCTAAATTGGTACATTTATGCGTGACCTACAGAATTCAATTGGATAGCATTTTAAATATCTTTTAGGACTTGTGTGTCGTCTGAAAAAATACGAGAAAGGAAGATTCCAATGAGTTTTAAATTCTTTCGTGTCAGAAGGAACAGACCCTTACGTATTTTAGGATCCCTATTAAAGTCAAAGGTGTCAAAGTTAAGAACATGTATAACCGGAGCACAGGAATTCCGTCCACACCCACACATCTTCTGGAGGGTCTGAGTCACTGGCACCCCCATCGCAGATGGGCTGCCACCACGGCCGCAGTGGCCTCCGTTAGCTGGGCCGCCAACTACCCTTTCCTGTGCACAAATATCTTTCAGTCCTGGAAGATTTAGATTTAAGTCTCAAATACTTTTTGAGACTCAAAACCCATCTTATTTTTTTTTTTAAGTTATCTCTACCCCCAGGCTCTGCACTGACTGTGCCTGACAGTGCAGAGCCGCCTTGAAACATTCTCTCTCCCTCTTTCTCTGTCCCTCCCTTGTTTGCTGTCTCTCCTCTCTCTCTCTCTAATAAAAAATAAAATAAAATTTCCAACTAAATCTTAAACTGGACTTGTGATTTGGGGGTGAAGTTTTACTAAGTTTATTTACTATGTTGAAACAATTCAGAGAACTTAAGTTTTGTTTCCTTTGTAACTTTAATTTGTTAGATTTCCTATAATCATTTTGTTTTCAGGAATTTGTTGTTGCTTTTTAAAGATTTTTTTTACTTTTTTAAGTTTATTTGTTTATTTTGAGAGAGAGAGCACAACAGGTGAGGGGCAGAGAGAATCCCAAGCAGGCTCCACGTCATCAGCGCAAAAACCAATGTGGGGCTTGAACTCACAAACCGTGAGATTGTGACCTGAGCCAGGATCAAGAGTCAGATGTTTAACCTACTGAGCCACCCAGGCACCCTAAGAATTCTTCACTTTTAAGTAATCTCTACACCCAACATGGGACTCAAACTTACAACCCTGAAATCAAGGGTCTCATGCTCTGCCTACAGAGCCACCCAGGCACCCTAAGAATTCTTCACTTTTAAGTAATCTCTACACCCAACATGGGACTCGAACTTACAACCCTGAGATCAAGAGTCTCATGCTCCGCCTACAGAGTTAGCCAGGTGCCCTAGGACTCTTTCGTTGTTCATTCAAACAACAAAAACAGTCTAAATCTAAAAGGAAATCAGTTATATTACATTTAAAATTGCAGCTGGGGCGCCTGGGTGGCTCAGTCGGTTGAGTGCCAGGTCATGATCTCACAGGTCATGATCTCACAGTTCATGGGTTCGAGCCCCACATCGGGCTCTGTGCTGACAGCTCAGAGCCTGGAGCTGCTTCGGATTCTGTGACTCCCTCTCTCTCTGTTCCTCCCCCACTCACACTCTGTCTCTATCTCAAAAATAAATAAACATTAACAATTTCTTAAAATAAAATAAAAATGCAGCTAAAGAGATCTAAGAGAGGGGAAGCGGTCAAAGGCACAATCTTCCAGGTATAAGATAAATTAGGACTAAGGATGTCATGTACAGCAGGAAGTCTTCAGTTCAGGACAGTTAGGGGAGTAGATCCTAAGGGTTCTCACCACGGAAGAAAAATGTTTTTCTTTTTCTTTTTATTATATCTATAGGAGGTGATGTGTTAACTAAACTTACTGTGGTCACCATTTCAAGCATATGTACATCAAACCATCTTACTGTACATCTTAAACTTAAAACAAAATGAATAGGAATAAGGCAGCCAAGGAGATAAAAATGGGGCGTTTGATGACAGAAAACCATGCATGCAAAGGCTCAGTGAACTAATGAAGACAATTGAACTGACTTAAGTAAGTCAGAAAATGACGTCATCTTAGGCTGGAGAGGTACACAGTGTATGGCCGTTCTGTTTATGTACGCATCACAAGAGGAATAACAATTCCTTGAACTAGAAGCTTCGGGATGGCTATTATATAAGAGTTCCAGTAAGGATGGAATAAGACACATATGTGAAAACATCTTTAAGGGTGTTATCATAAAAGTATGAGTCACGGGGTGCCTGGCTGGCTCAGTTGGTGGAGCGTGTGACTCTTGATCTCGGGGTTGTGAGCTCAAGCCCCATGTTGGGTGTAGAGATTACTTAAAAACAAAATCTGTAAAAAAAAAAAATTAAAAAATTAAAAAAGTCTATGAGTCATGACTATTGCTTTATCTTTGAAGTCAGAAAAAATAATGTTTTTTCTTTTTATGACATTTATCTTTTCTACGCCATTTGTGAATTTTAGATTTACTGTAGAGGGATAATTCTGATTTTAATTGTATTCCAGTTACAATATTTTTATATTTGCTTACATTTTAAAAAAAAAAGCTTTAAAAATGGCTAATGAACTAAGTTAGTAAATAGGATGAAGTATTTTCCAAAGACCTCTTAGAACTGATGCTTCAAATTTGTTGGATGTATAAAGGGGAAAATGAGACTGTAACCTAAGCATTAACAAGGAAAGAATAATAATTTAGGATTTGAAATTTTAACATGCTGAAAATTAAAATGTAAACCTAACGTGAACCCCTGCACAATTCTTTCTGTACCTAAAATCTACCCTCAAGGATGCCCAAACCCTCATATGAACATTCAGAATGTGCCAGCCCTTGTCCGTTTCCTGCTGTCAACATTGAGTGCTTTCTTAGGTCCAAAGTGCATCAAATTTAAAAAATTTTCTGTTTATATCTCTCCACCTTCAGATCACATGTAAAATTGCCCTGCTCCAAACCACCAACCATTTCACTGTATTTGTATCCATTATGTGGACTTGATCTTACTCGGCTTTGGGTCATCAAACTTTGTGGGGGCATATTTGTAACAACTTTGACAGAGCTACAGAGGTTAACGCTAAGTGAAATAAATCAGTCAGAAAGAGATAGATACCATATGACTTCATTCATATGAGGATTCAAGAAACAAAACAAACACAAAGGAAAAAGAAGACAGAGACAAACCAAGAAAACAGACTCTTAGCTATAAAGGACAAATAGATGGTTACCAGAGGGGAGGTTGGGAGGGGGGAATGATGAAGTAGGTGATGGGAAGAAAGAGTATACTTATCTAGGGGCGCTGGGGTGGCTTCGTCGGTTAAGTGTCTGACTCTTGATTTGGGCTCAGGTCGTGATCTCACTGTTCATGAGACTGAGCCCTGCACCGGGGTCTGTGCTAACAGCCTGATGGTAAGGAGCCTGCCTGAGATTCTCTCTCTCCGTTCTCTCTGAAACCTCCCCTGTGTGCACACATGCTCTCTCTCTCTATTTCTCTCTGTAAATAAATAAATAAACTTAAAAAGTTAATTAGAGTTGAAAAGAAATGATAATCATTGGGGCACCTGGGTGACCCAGTTGGTTATGCTTCCAACTTCGGCTCAGGTCATGATCTTGCGGTTCATGGGTTCGAGCCCCATGTCGGGCTCTGTGCTGACAGCTGACTCAGAGCCTGGAACCTGTTTCGGATTCTGTGTCTTCCTCTCTCTCTGACCCTCCCCTGCTCATGCTGTCTCTGTCTCTCTCTCAAAAATAAATAAAACATTAAAAAAAAAATCTTAAAAAATGATAATCATTGGAAAAAAAGACTACATGTATCTTGATGAGCACTGAGTAATGTATGGAAGTGCTGAATCACTATATTGTACACCTGAAACTAATATAACACTGTATGCTAATGACATTGGAATTAAAACGAAATAAAATTTGTGGGTGCATATTAAGTTATGGTAGTTATTTAATAAAAAGATATATATTTAATAGTAGTGATTATCCAAAGGAGATGTTCATTTTTTCACCTGCAAACTACTGGAATGAACACTTCAAATAAAAATATATCATAAACTACAGTTTAATATTTCTCTGAGAAAGCAGTTTTGAAATAAATAGCATTATAGTTTGATGGATTAAAATGAGGAGAGGTGCCTGGGTGGCCCAGTTGGTTGAGAGTCTGACTTCGGCTCAGGTCATGATCTCACAGTTGGTGGGTTCGAGCCCTGCGTCAGGATCTGTGCTGACAGCTTAGAGCCTGGACCCTGCTTGGGATTCTGTGTCTCCCTCTCTCTCTCCCACTCCTCTGCTCTGTCTGTTTCTGTCTCTCTTAAAATAAATAAACATTTAAAAAAAGGTTTGTTTTTTTTTTTTTTTTAAATAAAATGAGGAGACATTGGGACTCCTGGCTGGCTCAGAGAAGTGTGCAACTCTTGATCTTGGGGTTGTGAGTTCAAACCCCACGTTGGGTGTAGAGAATAAATTAAATAAATAAATAAATAAATAAATAAATAAATAAAATGAAAAGACATATGTAGCCGCTCTCTTCATAACTGCCCCATACGAGAAACAATCCAAACATCTCTTAATGAGTGAATCGATCATCAAATTGTGATGTATTTATGCAATGGAATGTTACTCAGATAAAAAAAGGAACAAATTATTCATACACCCCAAAACATGGATGGGTAAGTGAAAGAAGCTGGTCTCACAAGTTACATACTACATAGTGCCTTTCATACGCATTCTGGAAAGGCAAAAATGGAGGAAGAAAGAACAGATCCGTGCTTGCCAGGGGCTGGGGGTCACGAGAGGGCTTGACGTTAAAAGGGCCCACGAGGAAGTTTCCTCGGTGACGGCAGTATTCTTGGCACTGATGGTGGTGGTAGATACATGTGTGCCAACATGTGTTTAAAATGTACAGAACGTTGGGGCGCCTGGGTGGCTTAGTCAGTTAAGCGTCCGACTTTCGCTTAGGTCATGATCTCGCGGTTCGTGGGTTTGAGCCCCGCGTCGGGCTCTGTGCTGACTGCCAGCTCGGAGCCTGGAGCCTGTTTCAGTCTGTGACTCCCTCTCTCTCTGACCCTCCCCTGCTCACGTTGTCTCTCTCTCTCTCTCCTAGAAATAAATAAAACATTAAAAAAAATTTAAAAAAATAAAATAAAATGTACAGAACGGTGCGCCAAAATCCAATGCCTCCTTTATGGTATGTAAATCTAAAATAATTCAAAATACACAAAAGGACAAATATCAGAAAGTCTGAACAGTAATTCCTTTCTCTTGCTCTTTTTCTCTGGGTATTTGTTGCTCAGTATTCTGGTGAACAGAGAACTAACTTCCGGCATCTTATTCCTTAATCTCAAGAGAACCCCATGAAAGGGGTCATCATAATGTGTTTCCTTTTCAACAAAACAGCAAAGAGGTCCTTTCTGAAATCCTGATATTGGGAGATGAGTTTCAATTTAAATCCTTGCAAGAGAGAAGGGTTGAGATGCCAGGGCGAGAGTTGCTGTGAAGTGTCAGCATTGGAAAAGGGACAGAAAAGGACAGCAGAATTTTGCTAATTCAAAGCCATGTGCAAAGGATGGGGGGTCCCAGCACCTCTGGGCTGGAAACGAGGAGAAAATGAGAGGCAATCACCAGACCCGTTGATCAATTTCTTTTTCTTTCTCCCTAACTAGCTCTTAGTCTAAATAATAAAACAACTCGTGTTTTTTTCATGGGTAAGCATTATGATATTTTGGCCTTCAGATCTAAATTCACAGACATTCTTGAATAACTCTGCTTCCTTTTATTCAAAGGCAGAAACTCTACTTAACTGTTCTGGAAAGTGGGAAACGTTCTCATTTGTTTTTTAGAGAGGTAGTCAGTTTTCATAGAAAAAGGACACCATTCTGTCGCCATTTAGGAGACTTTGAACAGTTCTCTCTTGCTGCATTACAAACATCCTTAACATTTAGCGGCTTCAGGGGCACCGGGGTGGCTCAGTCAGCTAAGCATCTGACCCTTGATCTTGGCTTAGGTCATGATCTCACAGTCAGTGAGTTCGAGCTCCACGTTGAGCCCCAAGCTGGACTCCACACTGATGGCGAGGAGCCTACTTGGGATTCTGTCTCTCCCTCTCTCTGTCCCTCCCCTGCTTGAGTTCTTTCTCTCTCTCTCTCTCTCTCTTGAAATAAATAAATAAATAAACTTTAAAACAAAACAAAATAAAAAGAATGGCTTCAAGCAACAATGCATGGCTTCTCAAGTTTCCGCTGGCCACCCCTGGGTTCAGACAGCTGGTGGAAATGGTGGCGCTGGAGCCTAAGGCGGCCTCACTCACACGTCTGGGGCCTTGGGATGGCGGTCGGCTGGGCCTCTCCTCATGTTCCAAGAGACTGACAGAGAAGAGAACTTACAATATCTCTTAAGGTCTAGTCTTACGGGTGGCACTCGGTCGTTTCTGCTGCATTCTGTTGATCAAAGCAAGTCACCAGGGCAGCCCAGGGTTAAGGTTTGGAGAGACAGGTCCTACCTCTTGATTTAAGGAGGAACAGCCGAGTCACACTGCAAAGCAGCAAAGGACACAGGGAGACCATGACTGTAACAGTGCACCACGCACCCGTTAATAATGTTTAAAGCTCATATAAATATTAATTAAATTTGTCCTTGGGTCTGAATCTGGATGAAATTAAGCTGAAGATATATTTTGGATCAGAAACTCATGTTCACTCCAGCTTTCATGTAGTTAAGCCTCATTTTAAAACCATCAGAAACCACTTACAGATGATTCAGAGAAATCTGACCCTGTGGTTTTTATGGGGATTTTAACCATCAACTAACGGAAGCGTAACATGGAACCCATCAGCTATTTTTAAATGCACTATTATTATCTAATCGAGTGTCAACTCCCCTAGGTGTCCTAATGTCTAAACATTTCATAATGTTGTGGAATTATGGAGGGATCCAGTTCCCCAAAGGATGCAGGCAAACCTGAACATAACCGTGAACCAGAGTGGAATGCTGGTAAGTCTTCTGGAACGGAAGGCACAGACGAAGACCAGAATAATCCCGGTGCCTGCAGTTCAGACTTAGCCCTCTGTCACCACAGGCTGCCAAACTTGTCACCTTTCTGGCAATAAGGAGCGATGCTCACATGGGGACGGGGCAACGCCAACATCTCACCACCTCTGTCGTCTGGGCTAATTCCAGGAATTCCCTGCGGAAAAGTATGCAAAAAATATCAAGATCAGGAAACTGCCCACACACCTACCCCGATTACTCAGCCTCACCAACTTCACCATGCTCTTTCTTGCCTCAAAGCCTTTGTACCAGCAGCCCTCCCTGTCCGTGAACTTGACTCCCCAGGGTAAGTAATGAAGTGGAGTATAAATCAAAGCAAGGGATTTCCATCCCCAAAGTGCTCTGGCTTGCCCTTCTGTTGCTCCAAGCCCAGATTTGGGGCCTCCATCCTGCCTTAGGGAAAGTTTTTTCCTCGGATACCTTATGACAGGGGCCCTTTCTGCACCTCCTCCCCAGCCTGTGCCTACGCCCAGCGCCTTATTGCTGGAAGAGAAATAGCACCACCCTGGGAACAACCCCCACAGAAACACTGGGCTGCTGGGGTGTTCCACGTTCTTACAGAAGAGCAAGGGAGTAAGCGGGAGAAACCAGGAAGCCGAGGAACAGGGAAAGGAGGAGGAAAAGGGATGGCTCTGGGGAGAATTTTCTTCTCACACTTCTGCCCCTGGGATGGGACTTAAATTGTCAGTGAGGAGGAGCCCAGAGGGGTTTGTAATGGGGGGCTGGGCATGGGGTTGGGTGGTGTGTGCCAAGGAAGGGGGCTCCATGTAATGGGCACCCATTAACGAATGGGCACGCACATGCCCACCTGCTAGAGACAGATAGGGAAGGCTTTGTCCCAAACCGTAAGAATCTGCAAGCCTCTCCAAAAATTCTGAGTTTTCATGTGAACCTATTTCCCTATGGGGACTCAACAGGGTGAGACAGGCAGTTAAGGCATTTAACAGCTGTGTGTGCCTCAGGGTGCTGCAACATCAAAGCCATTCTTTCTCTCTAGAAAAACATCACTGACCACCCGCCTCCCACCTTTCATGCAGGCCTGTGAATATCCCCCATCGCCCCCTCCTCCCTTCCCCACCTCACCCCCAGCGCCTCCTGACAGCCCCAGATACCTCTCCTTGGGCCTCCCGCTCCCCCCTCCAGAAAGGTCATGGCTCCAGGACATAGCTGACCACCCTACCCAGCCCCTAGTCCTGGGACAGCTCCCAGAGCCTAAAGGTTCAAGTTCAAGCTCATTGAAGTCAGGCCTCAGGTTACCCTCAGCTCCCCCCCCCGCCCTTATTTTCCTTTCAGCAGGGCTGAGTGCATCAGGCCCTCTCACGCTGCTGACTTTAATCCACGCTATTCTACCCTTCCTGCTGCAAACTCTCTTGGAGATGTTAGTTCAGCTGCGCTCCCCCCATGGCCTCACCCGAGCCCCCGCCCCAACCAGTCCCTGCTGGCAGTGCCTGTGGCTCTCTGCGTGGTGTGATGGCTGTGATGGCTGACAGCTGGCAGTTGGGGTGTCTGTCTCCCTCCTCTCCAGGAGGGACGTGTCCTCACTGGATCCTGCCCTTCCGAAGCTCCGTCTTCCTCCGCTCCGTCCAGTGAGCGATTCCTCTCCCCGCAGCAGGCTTCGCGTAGACACGGATCTCGGCCAACACGTGGAAGGTAACTCATCCAGTGCTGTTGCAGACCTACTCAACTGCTTTTTGGCCCCACCTTCCTCTTCCCACAAGATCTAAAATCGGGTCTTTGATGGTTCCTTGAAATGTTGACGTTACCATTTAACCTAGCCATCCCACTCCCAGGTAGAGAGCCAACAGAAGTGAAAACATATGTCCACACAAAAATCTACACCTACATGTTCATAGCAGCAGTATTCGTAATAGCCAAGAGGCAGAAGCGACCCAACCAAATGTCCATCAGCTAATGGATGGAGAGGTAAAATGTGCTATATCCATTCAACAGAATATTATATTTGGCTATAAAAAGGGAACGAAGCTCTGACACCCATTACAACATGGATGAACCTTGTAAACATCTTAAGTGAAAGATGGCAGACACGAAAGGTCACACATTTAGAGGAAATCTATAGAGACAGAAAGATTAAAGTTTGCCAGGAGCTGGTAGGGGAGGAGGGTGACTGCCGATGGGTGCAGGTTTCTTTCTACGGAGAGGAAAACAATCTGGGTGGATGGTGGGGACGACAGCTCAGTGAGTGAATATACCAAACCATTGACTTGTACGTGTTTAAGTGGATGGATGGTACCTGTGACTTATGTCTCAATAAAGAGGCTAAAAACAATTGTGTTTTGAGCACGGTCAAGGCTCTTGACCCCCCATTAGCTTTTCTTCAGGCCTCCATGTTCCCTTTCCTCTCCTTTCCCCCTCGCACGAGGCTGGGCAGAGGGTGGGTGAGGAGCCCGTACCCGCAGGTGCAGGCGGAAGGCTGCGAGGCAGGCCAGCAGGTGCCCAGGGGTGGCTCTGATGGAGCCTGCGGAGACGTGCCTGCCCAGCACCCCCACCCCCCAGGACTGCGATCTAGGAAAGGGTGACAACTGACATTAACTGAGCTGCTCCGTGCCACGTGCACCCAGCTGCCCCAAGACACCCCGAAACCAGCCTTAACCGGACTCCGGGCAGGGTGTGGGGGCGGGGTACCTGGATGCATCCCTCCAGGGTCGCTGCCGACCTCAGGCCGCCGGGACAGGGGAGGAACCGCGGGCCGAGAGGACTGGTGTCCTTGGGTGCGATGCCCCCAAGATGGGGGTGGGGCGAGGAGAGGCCGAGTAAACGGAATCCGACCTCACTCCAAGAGACCTGGCTCTGAATCAAAAGGACAGTAGGGGGCGGGAGGTTTGGAAAACAGCAATATTTGCACTAGGGGAGAAAAGGAAATAAAATGTCCTTGCAGTCAGAATTCGGGGGGCTGGGGGGTAGCGGGAGAAAGCAGAAACCAGGCGGCCATGAGCTAGTGTGGGAGGCGAGGGCCCGCGGGGGACACGAGCGACCCGTGTCCAGCCCTGTGGGTGCTGTGGGCAGGGCAGGCTGAGAGCAGTCCAAGAAGCCAAGCGGTGTGGATGGGTGATGGCGGTGTAGACGCTGCGATCATAAGATGCAAGAAGCGGGTTAAAGAACCCTGCGATCATAAGATGCAAGAAGCGGGTTAAAGAACCCCCCTGCTTGCAGCTCATCTACTTGAGTGGAAACTGCATCCCAGGGGCCTCAGTATTGCCTCTGAAATGCGTGCCAGCTGGAGGAATCTCCGAGGCCAGGAGGGGAGGGGTGGGGGTGCATACGCCTGGAGGCTGGAAGGAGAGCCCCTGGCCAGCCTGGAGCCATTCGCCTGGGGCCTTGCCTTTGAGGCTAGCTCAGATCAGCTTGTCACAAGTTCCTACCTCTGCTGCCCTCCAGCCAAATGGCAGGGAGGCTCCAGGAACTGCTGGCCCAGGCCATCAGGAGTCCCGGGGTGAGCAAGAGGGCGGCTGTCCTTCTGGGTCTTCTTATTTCTGGTATTACCAACATAATTAGTGCTCATTATTTCACAATATATAAAATACGTTATGATAGCAGAGTGGCTCTCCACAGACGTCCACCTCCTAATCCTGTAAACACGTTATGTGGCACACCCATACACACGCAGAGGGGGTTGATTAGGTTAAGGCTCTGGAGGTAGAAGATTACCCTGAATCACCTGGGTGGGCCCAGTATACTCGTGGGGAAGAGGGGGTCACAAGGGGCAGAGTCAAGACAAGGAGCTATAACCCCAGAAACTCAGGTCCCAGCAATGCAATAGTTGGCTTTGAAGATGGAGAATGGTCACAAGTTGCGGAATGCCAGCAGCTTCTAGAAGGTGCAAAGAGGCAAAGAAGGAGCTTCTGCCCTGGAGCCGCCATGAGGAACTCGGTCCTGCAAACACTCTGATTCCAGGACAGGCCAGCAAAACCCATCTCAGACTCCAGAGCTCTGTAAGATAATAAATGGGTGCTGCTTTAAGCTTCTAAGTCTGTGATAATTTGTTATAGCAGCAACAAGAAATTAATATATGAATATGTACATCTAAAAAAAGAAAATGAAATCAGTGGTCATCTACCACCCCGAGGAAAATCACAGATTTTTTTTTAATGTTTTATTTATTTCTGAGAGAGAGTCAGCATGAGCAGGGGAGGGTCAGAGAGAGAGGGAGATACAGAATCTGAAACAGGCTCCAGGCTCTGAGCTGTATCACAGAGCCTGTCGCAGGGCTCGAACCCACGAACCGTTAGATCATGACCTGAGCCAAAGTCGGACGCTTAACCGACTGAGCCACCCAGGTGCCCTGGAAATCACAGTTTTTAATATCTATGACTTAGCACCCAACTGAAAACGGGAACTGATATGTGGAAGGCGCTTGCAAAGAGCGAACGTGTCATATAGCTATGCTGGCATGTCCGGGCAAGACGCCCCAGTAATTCTACCATTAAGAGGGTCTTGAAGCTCACCCAACGCCCCAATCTGGGTTTCTGAATCTCATTCTCCACCCAAAGAAACCAGAGTTCCATGGATGAATGGTTAATTTCAGGGTTCAGATAGGAAAGATACAAGATGAAGCCAGATCATAATATTCTGCCAGACAGTGAGACAGTCAAAGAATGACACGAAATTATCAAAAGAACAAAAGAAAGTTAGCTTGAAGGAGCTCCCTTTGGACAAACGTGGAATAATTTGCCCAACAATAATGATGGTATTGAATTGTAACTTCTTATTTTATTCTATTACAATCATAGTCGAAAGTAAAAATTCACAAGTGCCTGCTGATCCAATTATATAAATGAAAAAATAAATGGAGAGAACAGAAAGGTCTTCCGGTGGTGGAATATCCACTACTAAATGTGGAAGGAATAACGAATTAGAAATACCATTGGGAGCCACCATAGTAATAACTGTGTCAGAGAGAATCATCAATGGATGCTAAAACAGGGCATGAAAGGTTAATGAGAAGTGGGATTTGTATACGGTCTCACTCTCCCCTCACAGGATACTAACTATAAAAGGTAAAATAGCAACTTGACGGTGGAGAAATCTGGCAGCCATCTTAGCCAAGTGGTCAAAATTAACATCACCAGTAACAGGACAAATTGACAACGGGCACCTCTGATACGATGCAACAGAAGGGCACATCGCTTCGGTGCTGCTCATGCCCAGAATTCATAGCTTGAATTTGTGAGGGAACATCAAACAAATCAAATTGAAACGTATTTTACCAAATAAATGGCCTGTACCCTACAAAAATGCCAATGTCATGAACAACAAAGAAAGATTAAGAAATTGCCCCTTATTACAGGGGATGAAAGAGGCATGACGCCTAAATGCACTACAGATTTGGGATTGGATCCCGGATCAGGAAAAATGGTATTTTTCCCTTTTCCTTATAAAGGTCGCTACAACGTGGATGAACCTTGAGGACCTTATGCCAAATGAAATGATCCAATCAAAAAAGACAAATATTGTATGGTCCCACCTTTATGAAGTACTTAAAATAGTCAAGTTGAGAGATAGAATACATAGTAGTTTCCAGTGGCTGAAGGGAGGCGGGAGATGGGGAATTACTGTTCAATGAGTACAGAGATGAAGTGAGATGTGTGACAGTTTGAGATGACGTGACGGTACTGCAAACCGATAGTGGTCGCCATAGACTGAATATTTGTGTCTCCCCAAAATGCATATATTGAAACTTAACCCCCAGTATGGTATTTGGAGGTGGAGCCTTTGAGAGATGATTAGATCATGAGGGCAGAGCCTTCGTGAATGAGATTAGTAGGCATAAAAAGAGGCCTCAGAGCGCCTGGGTGGCTCCCTTGGTTAAGCATCTGACTTCAGCTCGGGTCATGATCTCGCACTTTGGGAGTCTGAGCCCCTTGTTGGGCTCTGTGCTGACAGCTCGGAGCCTGGAGCCTGCTTCAGATTGTGTGTCTCCCTCTCTCTCTGCCCCTCCCCCGCTCACGCTTGCTCTCTCAAAAATAAATATTAAAAAAAATTTTTTTAAAGACAGAGGGAGCACCTGGTTGGCTCAGTTGATTAAGTGTCCAACTTCGGCTCAGGTCATGGTCTCACGGCTCGTGAGTTCGAGTCTTATGTCAGGCGCTGTGCTGACAGCTCTGAGCCTGGAGCCTGCTTCAGATTCTGTGTCTCCCTGTCTCTCGCTGCCTCTCCCATTTGTGCTCAGTCTCTCTCTCAAGAATAAATAAACATTAAAAAAAGTAAAAAAGAGAGACACCCCAGAGAGCTCCCCCGCCCTTCTGACATGCGAGGACACAGAGACTGCCATCCATGAACCTTGGAACACCCTCCCCAGACACCTCATCTGCTGGCACCTTGACCTTGAACCTCTAGAATGGCGACAGGAAAGTGTCGTTTATAGGCCACCTGCTCTATGGTATTTTTGTCACAGCAGCCCAAACGGACTAAGATGGCGATAATGGTTGTCCAACATTGTGAATGTACTTAATGCCATGGATTGTATACTTAAAAATGGTTAAAATGGACAACAGGAGTTGGCAAGGACGTGGAGAAAAAGGAACGCTTGTGCACTGTTGGCGGGAATGCAAACTGGTGCAGCCACTGTGGAAGACAGTATGGAGGGTCCTCAAAAAGTTAAAAATAGAGCCACCCTATGATCCACTACTGGGTATGTACCCAAAGAATACAAAAACAGCAATTCAAAGAGAGACATGCGTTCCTCTGTTTACAGCAGCGTTATTTACAACAGTCAGGATAGGGAAGCAGCCAAAGTATCCATCATTTGATGAAAGTGATGAAGTTCTGGGGTATTGGGGGGGTGTTGGAGCTGACGGTCAAGAAAGAATGCTTGAAGATGTCTTTGGTGGAAAAAACGTGATTTTATTAAAGCACGGGGACAGGACCTATGGGCAGAAGAGCTACACTGGAGTCGTGATGGTAACTGATTATATACCCTCAGGTTGGGAGGGGGTTAGGGATAGAGTAAGTCTCTAAGGAATTTTGGAAACAAGGCTTCCAGGACCTTGAGGGGCCAGCTGTTGCTAGGGAAATGCCATTTCTTATTGTTTGGTAAAACCTCAGTCATGAGACCCTTCAGATGTGTACCAGGGGGCCATAAGCTTGGAGTATGATTGTCTGCATACATCTTGGGGGAGTCGAGATAAAGAAACTTTCCAAAGGAATTTTTTTTTTATGTTAAAGTAGATTTTTTTTTTTTATGTTAAAGTAGATTTATAGGTTCCTGGGGAGGTCAAGATTAAGCCAAGATTCTCTTTTGCCCCCAGCAAAGTGTCGTCATTGAGGCAGCTGAGCTCCCAGAAGGAGGTCACTCTGTCGGTTTCAAGGACTTGTCAATGGGCTGTAGGCAGTAAGGGAACTGGAGTATTCATTTGCCTCAGTTTCCCACATCACCATGGCAAGCACTTAAACCCTTTTCTTTTTTTCTTGGGCGGCCAGGAGTGTCCAAAGAATATCCCACAGATCTTACCTAGAGGAAGGGTGCTGTTAGCCTGTACTTTGCCCTCAATTCACCCCCCACTCTCTCCTCAAATGGATAAAGAAGATGTGGTATCTGGGCCACCTGGCTGGCTCAGTTGGTAGAGTGTGTGACTTCAAAAAAAATTTTTTTTAATGTTTTATTTATTTCTGAGAGAGATAGAGTGAGCAGGGGAGGGTCAGAGAGAGAGGGAGATACAGAATCTGAAGCAGCTCCAGGCTCTGAGCTGGCTGTCAGCACAGATCCCGACACGGGACTCGAACCCACGAACGGTGAGATCATAACCTGAGCCGAAGTCGGACACCCAACCGACTGAGCCACCCAGGCACCCTGTGTGTGTGAGAGACTCTTGATCTTGGGGCCATGAGTTTGAGCTCTACGTTGGGGGTAGAGATTTCTTAAAAGGATTACATTAAACATTATTCAGCCATAAAAAAGAATGAAATCTTGCCATTTACAATGACATGGATGGAGCTAGAGAGTATAATGCTGAGAAGAATACGTCAGTCAGAGAAAGACAAATACCATATGAGTTCGCTCATGTGTGGAATTTAAGAAACAAAATAAATGAACAAAGGGAAAAAAGAGAGAGAGGGAGAGGCAAGCCAAGAAACAGACTTTTAGCGATGGAGAACACACTGATGGCTCCCAGAGCGGAGCGAGTTGGGGGGGTGGCGACAAAGGAGGGCACTTGTCATGATGAGCACCGGGTAATGTATGGAATTGTTGAATCACTATTTCGTATATCAAAAACCAATATAACACTGTATGTTAACTACCTGTAATTAAAATAAAAACTTCTTAAAAACTATTAAAAACTTTAAATTAAGGTTAAAATGGCAAATTCTATGCTGTATATATTTTACTATAATAAAAAAAATAATATGAAAAGTCCTGCAGCTCTCACAAGCAAACTCATTACTAGCTGATGGGCAGAATTTGCATAAGGTCTGTAGTTATATAATATTGGTGTGCCAATGTTAATTTCTTCAATTTGATCGTTTTGATAAATGCCCCGTGGCTATGTAAGAAAATGTCCTTTAAAAAAAATAGAAATATATAGTGAAGTATTTAGGGGCAAAGAGGTATGATGCCTACAATATATTCTCAAACGGTTTAGAAAAAATTAATGTACACAAATAATTCAAATATGAATAGAAAAAAGGTACAGCAAATGTGCAACACATTAACATTTGGGGAAGGTTTATGAAATGTATAGAAGAGTCTGTACTATCGTTACAACTTTTCTGTAAAATTATTTCAAAATAAGCAGTTTTAAAAATCAGAAGACATTTAAGGCACCTGGGTGGCGCAGATGGTTAAGCGTCTGACTCTTGATCTTGGCTCAGGTCATGATCTCATAATTTACATGTTCGAACCCACGTCCAGCTCTGCACTGATGGTGTGGAGGAGGCTGCTTGGAATTCTTTCTTTCTCTCTGCCCCTCCCCTGCCTGTGCTCGCTCTCATTCTTTCAAAATAAATAAATAAACTAAAAAATATATTTTAATAGAAGTTCAAGTAACTGGAAAGGAATGAGACTGTCTGTAGGAAACAGGAATCTAACGCCTAAGGCTGTCTTGGCCACCTGGGCTCTGTGACGCCCTAATTCAAGTGGCTCAGGGGAAACAAGGGATGTAGGATTCTCAGGCCCTGACTAATGGGGGGAAACATTCCAGGCACCCTTGGAATGGAGCCTAGGGCAGCTCCAGCCACTTGCAGGGATGAGCCAATATGCAAAGAGGCTCGGTGAGCTGCGGTTTGGTTCAAATGGATATCCTCCAGGAGTTTCAGGGGAAGGTGAGGCAGAGAAGCCAGGGGCCTGATGAAGTTCAAAGCCCTGACAGTTCTATGGCTGAGAGTAGAGGGAATCCTAGTCTTCCAGCTACACACACAATGGGGAAATCTCACTCCCTTAATGATGAGTGAAATAAGTCAGACGCAAATGCTGCACACGGTCTGACTGCATTCCTCTGAGGTTCAAAAGCAGAACAAACTGATGGTGATGGAAGTCACATTCATGTCCCTGGGGAGTGGGTGCTGTGGGAAGGGCAGGAGGGAATTCTGTGCAGTCCTGGAAATACCCTAAATCCTATTCCGGATGTTGGTTGCAATTTATCAAGAATGTGCACTTAAGCTTTGCCCACTTTCTACTGTGTGTTAATCCTGCATTGAAGGCGAGTCAGCCCTGCCCCCACTTCGGCACTGCAGCACTGACAATGTGTCCATGTTAACAAGGCTTTCAGGCAGATTCAATGGAGTGCGATTTACCTTGTTTGTTATTTCGTTGCTAAGCAACGGAGTCGGAGCTGCACAACCAAGTGACGCCAATGATTAGGAGCCAACGTGGGGGATGTGCCAGACGAGGATCCAAGCGGGACCAGCATGGACGATCCCCACTCCCACCCCGTGTTGCTCTGGGGAGTGAGGGGGTAGGAGGAGGTGAGGGTAGGCTTGAGCAGGGCCTACTGAGCAGCAAGCTCAGCCCACGGTCATCGGTGCACAGTCTGGCTGCTTTGAGCCACTCTCCGCCCCGCCTGCCTGTGCATCTATTGCCATGGCAACCGCGTCGCAGTACTGGGTCTAAAACGAGCCTCTGTGGGTGTCAGGCAGTGATTGGAGGTCTCACCTGCCATGAAATTGGGTAGCCTGACGAAGAAACTGATGAGTCACTGCAAGAAAGGGCTGAGGCTTAGGGTCATTCCGGTCAAAATGGGACAGATTTGAGGCTGGGGGACAGGCCAGAGAGAGCGGTGAAGGTTTTCTGAAGGGCAGGGGTGGGCAGGGCACCAAACCTGAAAGACCTACCACCAGTGAAACCGCAAATGATGTGGAAATAAACAAAGACCACCCAAAGGAGGGAAAGCAAAGCCTCTTTATCCAGAGCTTACTACACAAGAGGAGTCAGCCACCCGGCCGTTTTTGGCAGACACTCAAAGGCGGCAGAGCGGGGAAGCTTTACAATGGAGGAAGGGAAGGCTTCAGATGCTCTGTTTGCAGACTGCTGGCCCCGGGGCCGGGAGGCGGGCTAACTCCACGCGGGGCGTCCTGTGTCCTGTGTGATCGTTACAGATGCATGTTACGCTTTCTCTCCCGGGTCCTAGGTCCGAAGCGGGACCGCAGGGTGGAGAAGCTGACAGTTACTGATTAAGTGCTGACTCTTCTAGGCCAATGGCACAGGGCTTGGGGTTTGGCTTCCTGGGCTGGTTGCGGGAGATGGTGGGGTGGAGTTCTGCTGCTGAACATGGTCAGGCCATGGTCCGTTTGTGTGTTCAGTGTCTCAGTGAATACCTAGAAGTGAGACAGGTCAGGAGAGTGGTCCCCGTGGTCGTACTGACAAGGAGCTGAGGCGCTGTGTAAAATAGAGGCACCGCCGAGAGGGTCCCCCCGGGAGAAGTGGCACATGGAACATCACGGGGGGCGGGGGGGGGAGTAAGAGACCAGGGCGAGACTAAACACCTGTGTACACTCAGCAGTACCGGGACCCGAAGGCACCGCTGATGGGGACTCGGAATCCCTTGTGAGCCCCGGATGTGTTTCTCCGCGCAGGCCCTGGATTCAGACACTGACTGCGCCTCTTCAGAGGTGTCAGACGTGGGTGACTCACTGAATGTGAGCGTTCCCCTCTCCAGCCCGTACCTCATAGGAGTGTTGAGATTTGACCGGGTCACTATGCATCAGGTTCATTGGACAGGGCCTGGCTCTCGGCGAGTGCTCAGTCGATGTTAGATATTAATTAGAGCTTCTGCATGATTGATCAAAAATGCAAATTCCAAATACTGCGAAGATCACTACCCAAAGTGTGTAGTTGTAATTGTAAACTAACGTGTCAGAAACCCGGAGTCAGAGTAGGGTGAGAGGGATGATGAGTGGGTTGAAGGGGCTAGCGGTAGAGACGCAGCATCGCAGCATCGTGGGCACCAAGGGTATACATTTATCCAGGCTAGATTGGATGTCCTTCCCAGGGGCTGAGGAGGAAAGAAGGGATGGTTGATGGGGAGGCTCCAGAACCCTCCCCGGAGTGATGCAGGGACAGCCTTTAAAAGGGAGACGGAGCAGGGGCGCCTGGCTGGCTCTGTAAGTAGAGCATGTGACTCGTGATCTCCTGGTTGTGAGTCCAAGCCCCACATTGGGCGTAGAGCTTACTTGAAAGAGAGAGAGAGAGAGAGAGAGAGAGAGAGAGGAGAGGCAGATCTTGTTACCAGGAGACAAGGAGGAAGGAGAACTTCACAAACAAAACTAACGTGTATGTTATACGCTTTAACGGTTTGTGCTCAAAAAGAAGATTTAAGAAACTGAGAAATCCTACTTAGACTCTAAGATCGCATCGAAACAGCCAGAAAGGCAATCATTACGTGGTTTCCCCAAAGGAGGCTGTCAAAATAGATTCTTTCTCCGTAAATCTAGAAAGTAGCTGTGAATTCAGTGGTAAACCTTCTTCAGGGACAGGGACTGCGTCTTTGATCTGCCTGACCTGCTTATCTCCAGGGTCTAACTTAGTATATGCCACAGAAAAACCAATCAGTAAATGCTTGATGGTGATGGAGACCCACGAGATGACAGAAGAAATTCAGCTTTGGGTTTTAATGTTTTCCATAAAAACAGGAGGGAGAGGTGCTAGTTAATCCCTAAAGATTCCTTTGGGTTCCACACAGCTAAGATGAAACCTCTAAGGGAGAGCCTCAGTTTAGGGCAACTACACAATTTCAGGTTAGAAGCCAAACAGATTGAAATGTACATTTCAAAAGACTAGCCGGAGAGACTCCTCTGGAGCCTGGGGGTGGCCCCTGAATGCTGCACATGATCTCTAAACCCTTCATGGGGCTCGAACTCCTGACTCTGAGCTCAAGAGCCACATGCTCCTCCGACTGGGACAGTCGGGCGCCCCGATTCTTCCACAGATTAAGGTATGGACGTATCTTATTGGGGGTCACCGTTTAGCCTACTATTCCACACCCCACAGGTAAGAATCTTAAGAAGTTCATAGTTCACTCCTGAAAATGCTTGTTACCTGCCACAGAGCTCCTGTGACCTTCTGGGACTGACTCATGAGCTTACACAGGGCAACCCAGCATCCCTCCTTGGAGATGGGATTTATTACCAGCCTGGGGGGACCCGCCTTACTCTGGGTAATCCAACACAGTTTCAAAGAGTCTGTGAGCTACAGGATCGTCTGGCAGTGGAAGGTTCCACAGCTAATTTAGATGCTTTCTACTCTCAAGGACGGACTTCTTGGTTCATTTATCCTTGGGGTCCCATGGGCTTTTGTGGTTCAGCATTTTGCAGAGTGCATCCTCGGGCACTCCAGCCACATGAGATTGCCTTTTAGGGAAGGGTTCAGTGGCCAAGGATATGTGGACACCACGGGTGACATTCCCTTTCTGTAAATCCTCAACACACTTTCATAGATTAAAGCCACCCAGAGATCCAAATAGTAGAGAAATCTCATATTTCCCAACTTGCCAGCAACCCTCTTACAACTCACACTTTATGCTGGAAAAGAGATCTGTTACACAGGAGATGTTGGGCACGTGTTCTGCACTGGGTTGGCAGGATGAGCCAATGCCCAGTCTTCCCTCGTTTCTGACCTTATCTGTAGTCCCGGGGCTGTCGCCCCTGCTGGCTGTCAAGGGCTCTGATCCCGGCTGGGCAGCTGCTCATCCGCTGGTGTTTTACTTCACCCCAGGATCCAGCCGAGTTTGCCGCGGTTGCTCGGGGCCTTTCTGATCTTGCTTTGATGTTGCAGCAGAGAATCCAGAATCCTTAGTTGTGCTGAGTCCCTGTGGCCCTTCCCACGCTCTTCCCTTTCAAAATAATTGAGGAACTTGCCTTGTTTGCGGGTGATCTTTCGTGCCCATGGGCATTAAATAAAAGGTCTCTTTTCTCTGGCTTTATTGAGTAGTAAGGTCAGAAATGCGGCAGCTCCATCTGAATTTATAAGTGGCTCAGAAGGGGTTCCTAACCTCTTTCCCTCCTCTGGTCTCTGCAGGAGGAAATCTCTAGGCCTGGCCTGTATCACATGGGTAAGCACTCAGGGCCCGGACACTCAGACCAGTAGGAGTCAATTGTGAGCTTTCCTTTTCTTTCTTCTCTTCCTATCTCCCTCCCTCCCCTGCCCCCACCTCTTTCTTTCTTTCTTTTTTGCAAGAATTAGGAGATTGACACAAATGGAACAGGTTTTACATCACTGGAAAAATCAAGGGAGAACTTTGTGATACAGAACCTCGAAGGTTTTGTAAAATACACTTGTTGTTATGAATATCCATGTTTTTATTTTTTTTAACTTTATTTATTTACTTGAGAGAGACAGAGACAGCTCGAGCAGGGAAGGGGTAGCAAGAGAAGGAGAGAGAGAATCCCAAACAGGCTCTGAGCTGCCAGCACAGATCCCAACGCAGGGCTCGAACTCACAAAACCATGAGATCATAACCAGAGCAGGAACCAAGAGTCAGATGTTTAACCGACTGAGCCCCCTGGGGTGCCCCTGAATATCAATGTTTTTAATGATAACATGCAATTTCAAATTTAGGAAGAATTGTGAAATCTAGCTGTCCCATTTAATGAGGAAGATATGAATAAAAGGATATGAAGGGCTGTGGCTTTCAAGTATTGCTCAACAGATTATGAATAAGTAAATGGTGAGACTTAGTAGCCATCACCTTAATGAAGTGATCAAACCCAGCAACATAAGTAGCTGTTCAACTTGACTTTCTGGCCTCCCTATGTGCTGCCACGCCACCTATCAAATATTCTTTTAAAGAAATGTTTAGCCCGAATCAAATCAAGCCTTGAGCTAACTTCCAGTTTACGTGATATAGAGAGGCTAGCGGAATAAGTTAAGTGACAGCAAGAAGCAATCAGACAAATTTAGAATGAGAGATTTTGTATTAATGGCTGTCCTGTGATCTTCTGCCAACAGGCATGTCGTCAGAAAACAAAGGAAACAAGACTGTTTCAGAATAAGGGTGATGACCATATAGACTTAAACTGTGGCAATGCAGGAGGCTGGATCGGATGCTTGTGTTACAGACTTTTCTTCTCCAAGCAAAACCGTGAAAGGCATTCTTGGGACAATTACAGAATGCTCAGATTCTAAGTTATTATTATGGGGTGTTAATGGTTTTAAGGGAGATCCTTCTTTTTTTTTAAATGTTTATTTATATTTGAGAAAGACAGAGAGAGAGAGAGAGCACAAGCAGGGGAAGGGAGACAGAATGTTAAGCTGGCCCCAGGCTCTGAGCTGTCAGCACAGAGCCCAACATGGGGCTCGAACTCATGAGCCGTGAGATCATGATCTGAGCTGAAGTTGGACGCTTACCTGACTGAGCCACCCAGGCACCCCTAGAGGAGATTATTCTAACTTTAGGAGATACATTCCTAACATGCTTAAGGGTAAAGTTGTTCACACAGGACATATAGCTGTTCATGGCACCTATTTCTTCACCTTTTCTGTATGTTTGAAATTTTTCATAATAAAAGTTTGGATAAAAAAGGAATTGTGATTTTGAAGGCCTTCATCTCAGCAATGCTTGGCTTAACTCATAAGTGATTTTTATGTGAATTTTGTATTCAAATATGCCAGGAATAAGAAACACTTGGTACTCCATTTGATGATTTTTTAAAATATATATAATTTTTTTATTTTAATGAGCAAGCACAAGTGGGGGAGAGAGGCAGAGGGAGAGACGGAGAGAATCCCAAGCCCAGGCAGGCTCCACCCTCAGCACAGAGCCCTACAAGGGGCTTGATCCCTCGACCCTGGGATCATGACCCAAGCTGAAATCAAGAGTTAGACACTCAACAGACAGAGCCACCCAGGTGCCCGCTATTTTGATGAGTTGATGCCCTCATGCTGGGCAGGTTCTGGGCTTCCATAATTATTCTTCTTGCTGTCAAAACACAAGTTCACATTTGCTTGGCTCTGCAGAGCAAAAGCCATTTCCAGCTTCCATTTTCCTCTTGTCCTTAGATTTTGATCCAGTAATTGCTTCACTAATTACTTACATGTAATTACTTACATGTAATTTACTAATTTCCATGGAAGAATATGTTTTTTTATATTTTGTCTAGCATTTTCAACTGTTGGCTTAAATAACCTAGCCTGCTATATTCTTGGGAAAGAAAATGAACGTTATTATTTTTCTCAATACTTTAACTGAGGGGTTCTTTAAAAAAATTTTTTTTAATGTTTATTTTTGAAAAAGAGAGAGAGAGAAAAAGGTGTGAGCGGGGGAGGGGCAGAGAGAGAAGGAGACACAGAATCTGAAGCAGGTTCCAGGATCTGAGCTGTCAGCACAGAGCCCAATGCGGGACTCGAACTCACAAACTGTGAGATCATGACCTGAGCTGAAGTCAGATGCCCAACTGACAAAGCCACCCAGGTGCCCCTAACTGAGAGGTTCTTTTAACCAGGAATTTATGCATGGACTTGAAGGCATCCATGAACTACGCCTGGAAATTTTATGCAACATTTTGTACTTATGGAGTTTTTCTGGGGAAAAAAGTCCATAGATTTTATCAGACTGTCAGAAGTGTTTATGACTGATCCCTAAATTTGAGAACTACCGCTCTGAAGTTCCCTCAGCACTTACCAATTTTGCCTTTAAAAAATGATTTCAGAATAATTTCAAATTCACAGAAAAGTTGCAAATACCATTTTCATATTAACTTCACCCTTTCTATACACACACGCGTGCAAGTACATGCATACGTGTGTGCGCACGCACACATACACAGTCTTTTTTCTGAACTACTTGAGTCTAAGCTTCAAAGCTAATCCTACAACAAACCTAAATGCTCTAGTGTGTATTTCACTAAACGCGGATCTCTGAAAAGTCAGGAAATCAACATTGATGCAACACTAACCTTCAAAGATCCTATTCAAATTTCAAGTTTGCCAACTGTCCCCAAAATATCTTTTTGAATTTGCTGGTGCAGGATCTCATCCAGAAACATACGTTGCACTTAGTTGTCACGTCTTTTTGGCCTCCTCGAATCTGGAACGGCTCCCGGTCGTCTCCTCCTCCTGTCCTTGACAGTTTACGACAGTGTAGGCCTTATGTGCTCTCGGCTGCCCCTCAGCCCAGGTCCATCTGCTGTGTCCTCTGCCCAGACGCAGGAGTGCCTTGTTGGGAAGCTTTGACTTCTCATCACGTCAGTCTGTCCCGTCACGGGTGATGCTAACCACCCTGATCATCTAGTCATGCAGGTGTCTTCGCTGTAAAGTTTCTGTTTCCTTTCTTGTTCCCCATCCAAACTTCACCCAGTCTTAGCCTCCGTTGGCAACTCCAGCCTGATGCATTATGATGGTTGGCAAATGATTTTCTGTATTATTTTTTTTACATTTATTTGTTGGTATTATACTGCAAAGGGAGAGCTTTTCTTTCTCCCTAGTTATTTTTGTCAGTATGAACTCATAGATTCCTATTTTGTTCAGCTCATTATAATCTGTTAACTGTTAATATTGACTTTCATGCTCAATTGTCCCCAGCGTGTCCAATGGGAGCCCCTTTGAGCTGGTTTCAGGGTCTTTTGATCATGCCCCCATCAATTTTTGAGTACTTCCTTGATTTCTGTCGTAAGAGCTTCTTGGTTTGTGTTGTAGTTTTCCCACTCCAGCCCCCCTCATCTGGTATTTATTCAGTCTTGCTCCCCTTTCTTTTCCATCTGAGTACTTTTTTTTTTTTAATGTTTTATTTATTTCTAGGAGATAGAGAGAGAGACAGCGTGAGCAGGGGAGGGTCAGAGAGAGAGGGAGTCACAGACTGAAACAGGCTCCAGGCTCTGAGCCGGCAGTCAGCACAGAGCCCGACGCGGGGCTCGAACCCACGAACCGTGAGATCATGACCTAAGCGAAAGTCGGACGCTTAACTGACTAAGCCACCCAGGCGCCCCTCCATGTGAGTACTTTTTAAAAATTTTCAGACATGGGGCACTTGGGTGGCTCAGTCAGTTGAGCGACTGACTTGGGCTTAGGTCATGATCTCACGTGGGTTCATGGGTTGAAGTCCCATGCTGGGCTCTGTGCTGACAGCTGGGAGCCTGGGGGCTGCTTCAGATTTTGTGTCTCCCTCTCTCTGCCCCTCCCCCACTTGCACTCTGTCTTTCTCAAAAATAAATAAACATTAAAAACAATTTAAAAAAAAGTTGAATTTAACGTCAGCGTTAAGTGGGGTGGCTGCTAATTGCGCGAACTGGTGGGGCTTAAAACTTGGGAGGCTTGCTGTTGGACAGATGTGCTCTTCTTTAAAAAGTCTTTTCTTAATGTTTATTTATTTATTCTGAGACAGAGAGAGAAAGCAAGTGGGAGAGGCGCAGACAGAGAGAGGGAGAGGGAATCCCAAATAGGCTCTGTGCTGACAGCGGACTCGGAGCTGGATCTCACAGACCATGAGGTCAAGACCTGAGCCAAAATCAAGAGTTAGGGCCAAGTGCCCCAGACATGTGTTTTAATTCTCATTCCTCTTCTACGTACATGGCCAAGAGCTAGTTACTTATCAGTTGTGAGTCTCAGAATCCTCATCTGTAAAAATGGGTTATAATGTTTACTTCACAGGATTGCTATGAACGTTCATTGGACATAAGGAGTTTGATTTATTGTTATTGTTAGTTTGTTAGTTACAGTTTATGCCCAAAATATTGTGCTCTGTCTTCCTACACAGCCCCTCTTGCTCATTGTTTTGCTATATGGAAACCCAGCATTACTATAGTAGCCTCATGACCCAGTACACACACATATGCAAGTGAGGCTGGAACCATGTGTGTGCTATACCTTTAAGTATCTCTTTTGATCGAAATGACATGTGTTCCAGATGGAATTCTGTACCCATTTTGACATTGGTTTTCTTGGCTAAAAGTGGCAAGTGAAAATATTTTTATAGAATATTGGTGTTTTCCTTTGAAAACAGTAATTCTAATATAATGCACATCTACTATTTTCCCTCTCCTCTCTCACAGGAAACGATCTTTCTCTGCTTTAATACTGTAGTTCAACGGCAGTGCCTTTGTTCTTACAGATCTTACCTCTTTGACACAATCCTTTGGTTCAGGGATGGACCCTAGCTGGACCAACGAACTGTACATCCCTGGGAATTTTGTTTGTTGTTTATTTTTGAGAGAGAAACCACACAAGCAGGGGAGGGGCAGCGAGAGAGAGAGAGAGAGAGAGAGAAAGAGAGAGAGAGAGAATCCCAAGCAGACTGTGCTTGGAGCACAGAGCCCTATGCAGGATTTGAACTCACGAAACACGAGATCATGACGTGAGCTGATGTTGGACACTTAACCGACTGCGCCACCGAGGCGCCTCTGCCTGGGAATTTTTAACTTGGGACCAGAGATGATCATCCTCAGCCCATCTGATGGGGAGGCTGAAGACGTGACCTTGAGAGCTACCAGTGGCCTTCTCTCCAGCCATGTGGAGGAAGCTGGCCGGACAGCATGAAGCTAATATGCAGAGAAAAGCAGAATTGAGGGAGGGGGGCAGAGAGAGGGACCCTGGTTCGACTAGTCCCTGAGGCCCACTGGACCACAATCCTCATACTCATTTGTTTGTATCAACAGTGCGTTCCTCCAACATAGCCCACAAATTTAGTGGGGTTCCTGTCAATGGCACCCAAGAGAGGGTTATGTATCTCAAAAGGGTGTTATGAGGACCAGTGCCTGACACACAGCAGGTACTCAGCGAATGTAGGTTTATTACTCTTATGGTTAACTTCCAGAGGCTGAATGAAAAACAGATTGGGATAGTTCTCAATTCTAGAAGTAATATTTTTTGAGTATCAGTAAGTAAGACACTTAAAGTCAACAGGAGGGGGCCCTCCACCTCACCACATAGACACACTTCCCTCCAATCTTACCCCGGCTTTGCTGTCCTGAGCTTCATATAGCTGCTCTGAAATATTACGAGTACTTCCGCGAGCACGTCTCAAAGTCTGTCTCACAGAATCCTTACTGTATAACATGAGACTGCGTTTGATGGTCCTGAACTGGGCCCCTGACCTCAGTTCTGTGAGAAGGGCTCTGCCACAGGCCTTTCAGGCATGTGAGCTCATGTTAGGGTTAGGTGAGGGGTAGGGGCTGGGGAATGAGCCTCTTTCAAATTCAGTTTCTCGGGAGATCTTAAAAACATATTTAAAGAAAGACTTAAATATGATCAGTTCTCAAGCTCAGGCCTTGAAATCAGCGGGTCTCGGTGCCTGTGTCAAGAATTCGCTTTCCTACATTGGGTACCACGAGTAGAATCAGTCAGATCAGTGCCAACGGTCTTGAGGCGTTGCTCTCTTTTTGGAAGTCTCCATTTCATTATTTTTACTCTAACTCTCATTCTGATTTAGAAAGTTTGGGGGCGGGGTCTTCCCAATTCCTTTAGTGACACAGATGGAGGAGAGATCGCTGGCATTCTTGAATCTATTCCTGCAAATCATCTGTATATTGTTTAAAATGTTTTTCTTTGGGGTTAGAGACATCTTTGCTTCTACTCAGGCAATCCTAAGGCACTGGCCTTTCTAATCTGTATTTCGTAAGTAGATCTTCGTCTAAAGAAAAAGGCAAGCTCATGGTGTGGAGTGCTGACGGAGGGGGAGGTCAGGTTCTCAGGCCGGGTTGGCGTCCTTAATCGCGCACATGAAGGCCTGCAGGCATCTGACCCGATCTCTAGTAGAGACGGAGGTTTCAACCCACACCCTCAGTGGTTTATTGAAGTCCTCCCAAACAAATGCATAATTTTCCTTGGGGGGGGCCGGATTTTGGTAAAGTCAGTGTGTGTCTTAGTGTCTCAGATTTCAGTGATGTGGCACTATTTCCTCAAAACGTGCATCAGAACTACCCGGGTGCCGAACAAAAGTGCATCTTCCTGGGCCCCCTCCGGACCCACGGCGCTAGATTCTCGCGGCGGGAGAGGGGGCGCAGAAGCTGTTTTCTTTCACCCAGAGCATCCTTAAGCCTCCCAGAAACGAGCCTCTGCGGCGCGCCGCGGCCGGGCCCGCCCGGCGCTCGCAGCTAGGCTCTCGCTCCCGCTCTCCCCCGCCCCCCCCCATTCCGGCTCCGTTTCTTCTTTGTCGCCGCCCTCGGGGCCACCAGAGTTCGGCTCCTGCTTAGGTTTCAGCCTGGCCGCCCACGACGAGACGCAGGTGGCCCGTAGCCCGAGGGGCCGCAGCGCAGCCCGCGCCCCGCCCTCACCGTCCGGGCGGCCGCCGGCACCGGAAGTGACGGCGCGCGTCGTTGGGAGGGGGCGCTGCCGCCCCTTCCGCCCGGCGCCCCGCCCAGGCCTCTCCGCTCCGATCTCCCCGCCCCTCCCCCTCCCCTCTCGCGGCCGCTTTCTGTCAGCCTGTCTCCCTCTCCCTCTCCCCGTCTCTCCTTCCTCTCGCTTCCTCTCTCGCACCTGAGCACACGCACCTGCCCGGCCCGGCTCCGCTCCCTCCTCCCCCTCCCTCCCTCCCCGCCCGGGCCGGAAGGCTCCGGCCCCGGCCGCGGGAGCCTCGCGGCTGCGTCACCGCCGCCCCCCCAGACAAGATGGACACCGCCGAGGAAGGTAAGCGGCGGCGCCCGCGCCCTTGCACCGGCGTCTGGGTTCGGGCCAGGCCCGCGCTCCGGCCGCGGCGCTCGAGACCGGCGACGGGCCCGGGCGGCGCGGCGGGGGCGCCTCCCCGCGGGGCGGGGGCGCGCGGTGACCCGCGGGGTCGGCGCCGGGGCCGTTTGCCCGCCGAGGAGGCGGCACGAGGGGCCGCGGGCGGGGGTGGGGGGGCGAAGGTGACCCCTCGGCTGCCCCCGCCGTTTCCCGCCCGTGCGCGCGGGGGGCGGGGACCCGCCGGGGCCCGGGGGCTCGGGGCTGGGGGGCCTCCGGGCCGGCGCGGCCTCCCCGTCCCCTTCCATCCCCCGTCGCCCCCCACCGCCCCGGGGGGACACGCAGTGGTCGCCGCTCGAAGTACGGGGGCGTATTCCACGCCCATCCCCCACCCGGTTTTGTCTTTCTTATTGTCGTTTGGCCTATTGCTGTACAGGCCCTGTCCCCTGACGACAAAACTTCTTTGTTGACTCTGAAACTTGGCGAAAAATGCCCCGCCAGGTGACGGCTGCGTGCGGTTGACTGACCCCTATTTAAGAACCTTGCCCTGTGCGTCCCCGCTCCCAAATAATTTGCTTACTAAACGTGCAAGAGTAAGGTCCAGCGAGGTTATTGGGGGGTGGGGGGGAGGAGTTCATTGAGAATTCTTTCGTTTCGGTGTAGTTTATTTTGTGTTCAGTCCCTGACACCAGTAAGCAGGGGTTTGTGTGCTTTGTTTTGTGAGTTGTGTTTCGGATGCGGCTGTTTGGGGACAGGCTTAACCCTGGTGAACTAAGTCCATAAGGTATAAACATGGAGGAGTGGGAAGGTGCATTTGCTTATCCACCCACGGTAGGTTCACTTTAAAGCGGTTTTATCTTTGTAGAACCGACGAATTTCGTGCGTCTGTAGAGGAAATTACTAAATTATCCTGTGTCTTGATGGTTTGGTTATCAGGGAAGACACACTGATGCTTTGAGTGGCTTTATGTGGGGATACGTCTTTCAACCTTAATGGATTGCGATTTTGGTGGTTTTAGATGAAAATCGTGGAGCACTGCCATGGCCTGCAACAGCGAGTAGTAAAAAGTTGAAGATTGTGTATGCCAAGAATTGGTTGAACGCGATTTATCGTGTTTTAACTAAATCTTACATTAGATGATAAGAACCTCGGCTGAAATGACATTTGTGTCTGACGGTTTGCAGAGCGGATTCACATGCCTTTGCATTTGATCTTCACAGTAGTCCAGGGGGGTCGGCAGGTACAGATGTGCAAATTCAGGCTTAGCTATTTTCACAGCTTGTCCAAGTTTCACACGCTTGTAAGAGATTTCAGCGTAGATAGTCTGATTACCAACAGGAGGTTTCCTTTCATTAAGCCTCAGTGTGTTTATCATACACAGTGAGCGAAGCTAGTCGCCACCGGAGACTCCCGTGGGGAAAAAAAAATAGTAAAACTGTTGAGAGGTTAGGAACTACTTTGTTTTTGACAGATGGCCCTTGTGTGTGAATTTCCGTCTGCAAAGATTTTACTCATTTCGGATTCACGTTTTAATGGCTCAGTCTAGTAAGGCATGAATTTATTTGTGTATCACTTGATGTGTGCTGTCATACTAAATTCCATTCTTTGAGCCTGGGCACTTAGTATTTCCTACATCTATAGTGCGATAGCTAGTGGTAAATCAGGAATTGCAGAATCTTGAAGTTTATATGGAATCATGAAAGAACGATTTCAGTGTACTTCTAGCGCCTCAATACTGTTTTTCCTTGTAAAATTATAATCAGGGTAAGGTGTAAATGATTTTTATTTAGTGACTCGAACACTGTTGCTTACTGAAATAATTAACATTGAGTACTTGTGTAGGGCATGTGTTACTGAACACTTTATACACAACCCCATTTAATTCTTAACATTTTTAGGGTATCCACTATTATAGAGAAGAAAGGCTCTGGGAGTGTTGGGGTTGGGGGTTGGGTTGATATAAAGTGACTTACCCAAGGTCATACAGGTAGCAGATGTCAGAGGTAAGATTCAGACTGTTAGGCCCTATGGTTAAAATAGATAATAAATTATTTTTGTCACTCCCTCTATGGGACGAATCATTTACATATTTTGACAAAGCCATTTTTGACATTTGTTTTATAAAACTATTAGTCATGAAATAAAAGTGATTTTTAGTACTTCTCCTGCACACTTTTGCTAAATTCCAAATCAGAAATCTCCTGAAATTTTCAAAATTATTTTAAATTTAACTTGGAGGGGTACGTGAGTGGCTCTGTCGGTTGGGCCTCTGACTTCGGCTTAGGTCATGATCTCACCATTCTGGAGATCGAGCCCCCCATTGGACTCTGTGCTAACAGCTCAGAGCCTGGAGCCTGCCTTGGATTCTGTGTCTCCTTCTCTCTCTGTCCCTTTCTTGCTCACTCACACTCTGTCTCTCTCGCAAAAATTAATAAACACTGAAAAAAAATTTAAAACATTGAAAGGAAAGAGAGGATTATAGAGGATTATTTAATGAGAAAGTGAAAAAAAAAAGCTTGGAAATAGCCGCTCTATTAGCTAAACTAGTAATTATAGATTATTTCTTTAAAAATGCAATTAGGTGTTTTATCTGATTATAAAAGAAACAGTTTTTCTATAGGAGACAGTTAAAATGAAAGAAAATTACCAAAAAATATAAAGAAAATGAAATTTTAAAAAATTCTGTCCTTTATTGTTAAAAACACTGATAGTGTTTACTTTTCTATTTTTTAATATGTTAATCTGAGCAAAGATGAAGAATGTAATTAAAATACCAACTATTCAGAGTGTAACTCTTCCCTCTTTTAAAAGTGGCGTGTTGCTTTCCTCTAGGGTACCGCATATGATGTTGTAATGCTCAGAATGTTTTGTATTTGTGGTAAGCAGTACTGAATTCTGTTAGAAAACTGATTATTTGCTAGATGGATTTTGGCCCTTCATAATGGTGTTTGTTAGATTTTAAAGATCCCTAAAACGTGTTTGGGGTATTGAATTTTGTTTTTGTAAAATCAACAGGTTTATGATCTATTTTCATAACAGGATGTGTGAGTCATTCATATTGGTTTTTTTTTGTATGTAGTTTGTATGAGTGCAGATACATTATATAAACTATCATCAAATCTTTAAACTTCAAAGGATACCTTAGATACACAGTTTACTTATTTTATGGATTAGGATTCTGATCCTGCAGTGCACTGAGATTTTTTTGGTTAAAAAAAAACAAACAAACCCTGTCTTTTGCTCAAGGATATACATTTTTTAAAAGTTTATTTATTTAGAGACAACCAGTGGGGGAGGGGCATAGAGAGAAGGGGGTACAGGGTATCTGAAGCAGGCTCCACGCTGAATCAGAGAACCTGATTCTGGGCTCAAACTCACGAACCCATGAGGTCGTGACATGAGCCAAAGTAGGATGCCTAACTGACCAAGTCACCCAGGTACCCCTCAAGAATATACATTTTTTAAAAGGAAAAGCACCACGCTGTAGGAATGGATGTTGGAAGCGAGTATTGATGTATGAAACCCTCATAAAGATACTAAATATATTTTGCCATAGTAGAGTGTTATCTTTTCAATCCAATGATACAGATCTGATTTTTTTTTTATTTTGCTAAATTACTACTTACGCTAGCAAAACAGAGTTCAAAATCTTATCAGCAATATGTTTATGGAATGCCAAAGCAATTATTTTTAATGCTTTGTGAAACATTGGGAGGGTATAAATTTGAAAGTGTGTTGCAATCAATCATGTTTTATATTTACTATGGCACAAACTTGAGGTGAGATAGATTTGGAAGAAATGAGTTAAAAGTATGGGAAGCTGTCACAACCAGACAGCTAGTTACCATCTTTCTAGAACTGCATGGTCTTTCATCTCTGCTTCCAGACAATTCTGCTTCATTCTTCTCACCGCGGAGCAGCTTTCACTGCATTGGCATACTTATCACCAAGCAGACATGCACTTATTTGACAAATGTTTATTTGAGCACCTGTTAGAAGCCAGGCACTATTTTATGCAAACAAAATAGACAAAATAGACAAAATACTTTATTTCATAGAGTTTACATTCTTGCTTTTGGCTTGGTAGGAGAGGAAGGGAAGACAAAATAAATTATATGGCATAGCTGGAAGGTTATAAATGCTACGAAGAATAAATCTGGAGGGAATAAGGAGGACGGGATTTCAGTTTTAAAAATGGCAGTTAAAGAAGGCCTCACTGAGCAGGAGCAAAGTAAGAGAGGAAGTTGGACATGCAGATACCCTGTGGACAGAGCATTCTAGGGAGAGAGAAATGCCAGTGTGAAATCTCTAAGATGGGGGTGTCCCAGGAATGTTTAAGTAATAATCAGGAGACCAGTGTAGTTACAATGGAGTGAATGAGTTGAGGGAAGAGTAAGTAAAATATGATGTCAGAGATCTTGGGGCCAGTGTAGAAGCAGAACAGGTGTGTAGGACTTATCTTTCCTTTCACTGTTGTTAGGTAGGGAGGGTTTTGAGCAGAGGTGAGGCATAAATTGTCTTGCCATTGTGTCACTGGCTGTTTCCCTGAACAGATCTCTTTCCTGATCAACTTAATCTTCAGTGCAGATTTCTGGGAGTTAAATCTGATTGGCTCATGTTGGATCAGGTGCCTACCTGTGACCCAGGTGGCTGTGTGGTGGTGGGGAAGATAATGGAAGAATAAAAATCATGTCAAAAACTAAAAATTAATGGTTATAAGTCCTGGAGATGTAGTATATAGCCTGCTAACTATAGTTACTACTATGTTATATATTTGGAAGTTGTTAAGAGAGTGGATCTTAAAAGTTTTTATCACAAGAAAAAAATTACACGTGGTGATGGACTTAACTAGACTTCCTGTGGTGATCATTTCACATGTTATATATATTGAATATGTCATGCACTCAAAACTAATGTTATATGTCAGTTATAGTTCAATAAAAAGGAAAAGAATAAAAGTCATGGCTGACAGTGTCCATTCTTGATTCAGGGCAGACATCCCAAAGGTTGTTTCCTCCATGGTTGAACTAGAATATCTTTTAGGCTGGAATGTTGTGAGTGATTAATGTTGGGCTACTTGAGGATCCTCCTCCAGACCAGGCTTATTTTAGTTGGGCTTTACTTCTCTCCTGTTAAGGACATGAAGATTGCTTATTTTTAGTATAATACAGGTAGAATGGAAAGTATTCTTTTTTTTTAATTTTTTAAATGTTTTTATTTATTTTTAGGAGAGAGAGAGAGACAGTGTGAGCAGGGGAGGGTGAGAGAGAGAGGGAGACACAGAATTGGAAACAGGCTCCAGGCTCTGAGCTGTCAGCACAGAGCCCAACGCGGGGCTCGAACCCACGAACCGCGAGATGATGACCTAAGCGAAAGTTGGACGCTTAACCAACTAAGCCACCCAGGCGCCCCAGTATTCTTTTTTTTTTAATTTTAAATGTTTTATTTATTTCTGAGAGAGAGAGAGAGAGAGAGAGAGACAGTGTGAGCAGGGGAGGGTCAGAGAGAGAGGGAGACACAGAATCTGAAACAGGCTCTAGGCTCTGAACTGGCTGTCAGCACAGAGCCCGACGTGGGGCTTGAACCCATGAACTGTGAGATCATGACCTGAGCCAAAGTCGGACGCTTAACCAACTGAGCCACACAGGTGCCCCATAGAATGGAAAGTATTCTTAAAAAGGTCACAGGAAGTAAGACCCCAAGGGAAAACTTATTAATTCAGACTAGATTTTAGAATGCTATTGCAGTGGGCTAGGCAAGGTATTATATAGGAGTTTAAATTCAGGCAGTGGAAATGGAAAGAATGAGAAAGAAACAGATCGGAGTAGAATTAATAGAATATAGTGATTGATGAGGTGATATAGGAAGGAAGAGTAAGAATGATTTCTAGTGTAGTTTCATTAGCTCTGAATGGGAAGAGATAAATTCTGTTTTGGTTGTTGTATTTGCAACAGCTGCCATGGCAAAGTACCACAGACTGAGTGACTTCAACAATAGGAAGTTATTTTCTCACAGTTCTGGAGACCAGAAGTTTGATATCAAGGGGTCTGCAGGCCTGGTTTCTTCTGAAGCTTTCCTTCTTACTTGCAGATTTGTGTCTTCTTGTGCCTTCTATATGGTTGTCTCTCTTTGCATGTCTGTGCCCTAATCTTTAAAAATAATTTTTTTAATGTTTACTTATTTTTGAGAGAGAGACAGCCCAAATGGGAGGGGAGTAGAGAGAGGGAGACAGAATCTAAAACAGACTCCAGCTCTGAGCTGTCAGCACTGAGCCTGACATGGGGCTTGAACTCTGGAACCGTGAGATCATGACCGGAGGCAAAGTCGGATGCTTAACTGACTGAGCCACCTAGGTGTCTCCTTAATCTCCTCTTTTTACAAAGACATCAATCATGTTGAATTGGGGCCCATCCTAATGACCTTATTTTTTAACTTAATTATCTCCTTAAATATTCTGTCTACAAATACTGCGGTCCTAGGGGCTAAGATGTCAGTTTAGGAATTTTGGTAGAGCTGGTGGAAACAACACAATCAGTTCATAACACAATTCAGGGATAAATTCTTGAGGGCTTGGAAAAGACCTAGAATCTTTTCTGTACACTTTCTTCTTGTAACTGAACTTAATTTTAGTGACTTTTTTACTTTTCTCTCACTTCCTTGCTTCCACTTGTGTGTTGTATATTGCTAGGTTAATAAGGTATAATTTACATACAATCAAATTTAGTATTTTTAGTGTATGATTCTATTATAGCACTTTTGAGATAGAAGATTTGGAGGTTCCCTGTTTTTTCTTCTCCATTTATCAAATATTGAATACCCACTTAGGCCTTGTGCCAACTGTGTTTCCTGTGTGAATTTTATTTCCCCCATTCTTAGCCATTCCAGAGTTCCTCAGAGGCACTTGTATTAAATGGAACAGTTCGTAGACCATTGGTCTTAGAATTCCTTTATACCTTTTTTTTTTTTTTAATTTTTAAATTTTAGAGCGAGCAGGGGAGAGGGGCTGAGAGAGAGACAAGTTTTTTTTAATGTTTTTATTTATTTTTGAGAGAGAGAGAGAGAACAGCGGGGAAGGGTCAGAGAGAGGGAAACACAGAATCAGAAGCAGGCTTCAAGCTCTGAGCTGTCAGCACATGAGCCTAATGTGGGGCTCGGACTTGTGAACTGTGAGATCATGACCTGAGCCGAAGAGGGACGCTTAACCGACTGAGCCACTCACGTGCCCCACGAGAGACTCTTAAGCAGGGGCTCAATCCCACGACCTGGGATCACGACCTGAGCTGAAATCAAGAGTTGAGTGCTCAACTGACTGAATCACTCAGGCACCCTTTCTTTTACACTTTTAAATACTGAAGACCCACAGGACTTTTGTTTATGTAGGGGTTATCTTTTTACTCTATTAGAGATGAAAACAGAACTTTAAATGCAATACATGTTAACAAAAATAACTTTTTGATAAATGTATTTTCCAAGACAAAAACCTCAGTGATAAAATTATCATTGTTTGAATTTTTTGCCAATGTCTTTTAAGCCTGGATTGTTAGAAGACATTTGTATTCACGTCTCTGCCTCTGTAGATACTCTTCCATATGTTTTGGTTAAAGTGTACGAAAAAATATGGCTTTACACAGGTAATTTTAAAAGGGAGGTATATTCCTCGGAATAAACCTAACCAAGGATACAAGAGATCTGTATGATGAAAACTATAGAAAACTTATGAAGGAAATTGAAGAAGACACAAAGAAATGGAAAAACATTCCAGGCTCATGGATAGGAAGAATAAATATAGTTAAGATGTCATTACTACCCAAAGCACTGTACACATTCAATGCAATTCCAATCAAAATTGCATCAGCATACTTCTCAAAACTAGAACAAACTATCCAAAAATTTGTATGGAACCATAAAAGACCCCGAATAGCCAAAGTAATACTGAAAAATAAAACCAAAATGGGAGGTATCACCATCCCAGACTTTAGCCTCTACTACAAAGCTGTCGTCATCAAGACGGTATGGTATTGGCACAAAAATAGACACATAGACCAGTGGAACAGAATTGAGAACTCAGAAGTGGACCCAAAAGTATACAGCCAACTGATCTTTGACAAAGCAGGAAAGAATATCCAATGGAAAAAAGACAGCCTTTTTAACAGATGTTGTTGGGAGAATTGTACAGCAACATGCAGAAGAATGAAACTAGATCATTTTCTCACACCATGCACAAAAATAAACTCAAAATGGATAAAGGACCTGAACGTGAGACAGGAAACTATCAACACCCTAGAGGAGAAAGCAGGAAACAGCCTCCTTGACCTCCACTGCAGCAACTTCTTACTTGACACATCCCCAAAAGCAAGGGAATCAAGAGCAAAAATAAATGATTGGGACCTCATCAAGATTAAATCTTCTGCACAGCCAAGGAAACAACCCAGAAAACTAATAGGCAACCAACGGAATGGGAAAAGATAGTTGCAAATGACATATCAGATAAAGGGTTAATATCCAGAATCTATAAGGAACTCACCAAACTACACGCCTGAAAAACAAACAACCCAGTGAAGAAATGGGCAGAAGAGATGAACAGACACTTCTCCAAAGAGGACATCCAGATGGCCAACAGACACCTGAAACGATGCTCAGCATCCCTCCTCATCAGGGAAATACAAATCAAAACCACACTGAGATACCACCTCACGCCAGTCAGAGTGGCTAAAATGAGCAAATCAGAGAACTCTAGATGCTGGCGAGGATGTGGAGAAACGGGCACCCTCCTACACTGTTGGTGGGAATGTAAACTGGTACAGCCCCTCTGGAAAACAGTGTGGAGGTTCCTCAGGAAACTAACAATAGAACTCCCCTATGACCCAGCAATAGCACTGCTAGGTATTTACCCAATGGATACAGAAATGCTGAGGCATAGGAGCACATGGACCCCAATGTTCATAGCAGCACTCTCCACAATAGCTAAAACATGGAAAGAGCCTAAGTGTCCATCCACAGATGAATGGATCAAGAAGATGTGGTTTATCTATACCATGGAATACTACATGGCAATGAGAAAGAATGAAATCTGGCCATGTGTAGCAACATGGATGGACCTTGAGGGGGTTATGCTGAGCGAAGTAAGTCAGGCAGAGAAGGACAAATATCATATGTTTGCATGTATAGGAGGATTAGGAGGAACTTGACGGAGGAACAAGGGGGAGAAGAAGGGCAGAAATGGTGGGGGAAAGGGAGAGAGGCAAACCATGAGAGACTCTTGAATGCTGACAAAAACTGAGGACTGATGGATGTGGGAGGGAGGGAGGGATGGGCATAGAGGAGGACACTTATGGGGATGAGCACTGAGTGTTATGTGGAAACTAATTTGACAATAAACTATTTGTAAAAAAAAAAAAAAAGTATATTTTCAGTTAATTTTTGATATCCTTTGATACTATGCCAAAATTTGACAAGTGGTAGTTTCTTTAAGCAGTATTACATCTGAAAGCATATACATCACCTTTTAAAAGTTAAACACCTTAAATTAAAACCCCTTGGTCTGATGGCTCAGGATAGTCCAGGAATAGACTCACACATACATAGACAATTGACTTTTGACTAAGACACACAAGCAGGGGTGCCAGGGTGGCTCTGTCTGTTGAGCATCTGTCTCAGGTCATGGTCTCAGGGTCATGGGATTGAGCCCTGTGTTGGACTCTGTGCTGAGCAGGGAGCCTGCTTGGGACTCTCTCTCCCTCTGCCCCCCTCCCCTGCTTGACTTTGCTCTTGTGTGTGCTCGCTCACTCTCTCAAAAAAGGAAAAAAATACAAAAGCATTTTGGTGGAGAAAGTATAGAATTTCAACAAATGGTGCTGGAATAATTGTCCATAGGGAAAAAATGAATTTTGAGCCATTCCTTGGACCACCAAAATTAGCCCAAAGGGATGTTAGATCTAAATGAAAAACCTAACTATGAAAGTTTTAGAAGAACATAGAAAATCTTTGTGATCTTGGGTTAGGCTGCTAAGATATCTTAGGTATAACACTAAAAGCATGGTCCCTTAAAGAAGAAATTGATAAATTGGATGGTATCAAAATTCTTCACTTCTGCCCTTTGAGAGATACTGTTTAGAGAATGAAGACATGCCACAGAAAATGTCCACAAAACATGTATCTGATAAAAGGACTCACTGGAGTATATGAGAAAGTCTCAAAACTCAATAAGAAGAAAGCAAATGATCTAGTTTAGGAGCTGGCCCAAAGAATTTGGAAACTTCACTAGAGAATATATGCACATGGCTAGTAAGCATATGAAAAGATGCTGAACATCACTGGTCACTGGATACATGCATATCAAAACCACAATGAAATAATTCACACCCACAAGGATGACCATAATCAAAAGGGGGACAGATAATCAGTGTTGTTGAGATGGTAGAGAAATTGGAACTTTCAATGATTGCTGGTGAGAATGTAAGATAGTGTGGCTAATTAACCTCAAAGTTCAACTGAGTTGCCAGGTGACTCTCTAATTCCATGCCTAGGTGTATATACCCAGGAGAATTAAAAATCTCACAGTCCATTGTCTATCAACTGATGAATGGATAAGCAAAACATGGTAGATCTATAAAATGGAATATTTTGCAACACAAAGGAATGAAATACTGGTATGTATTACATCTTGGTTGAACCTCATAAACATTTTGCTAGGTGAAACTAGTCCTGAAACACCACATTTTATATGATTCAAATTGTGTGAAATATCCCAAACAGGCAAATCTGTATAAAGGGAAAGAAGAAAGAGTGACTGTTAATTGTTACAAGGTTTCTTTTTGGGATGATGAAGATGTTAAAAAATTAGATTGTGGTAATGGTTGCATAACTACATAAATTAAAAACCATTGGATTGTATATTTGAGGTTGTTGAGCTTTATAATACATATATTTCACTAAAGCAGTTAACAGAAGAAAACAACAATGGGATATTGCTGTGCTGTGTACCTATTAGAAAGGCTGAAATTATAAAGTACGACCATCCCAAACCTTGGTGGGAATGTGCAACAACAGGAGCTTTCATATACTACTGGCGGGAATGTAAAGTGGTACAGCCGCTTTGGAAATCAGTGTAGCAGTTTCTTAAAAAGTTAAACATGAACTTAACATATGATCCAGCTATAGTACTCCTAGAGATTTACTTAAAGAAATGAATACATATAAACTCTCATATGTGAATGTACATAGCAGTTTTATTTGTAAAAACCCAAAACTTGTACTAGCCCAAGTGCCCATCAACAGATGAATGGATAAACCAATTGTGATACATCCATACAGTGGAATTCTAGCCTGTGATAAAAAGAAACGAACTTTTGATACACATAACAACATAGATGAATCTCAAAATAATTATGATGAGTGAAAGAAGCCAGGGTATGTGCCCCTTACATAAAACTCTAGAGACTGGAAATTAATCCATAGTTCCAGAATGCAGATAGGTACTTGGCTTAGGAATGGGCCAGAGAAGGATGGGACAGTGAAATTATCAAGGAACTTGTGTTAATTTTTGGTGGTGATGGATATCTTCATTATTTCAGATGTGGTGACAGTTTTATCATTGTCAAGATTACCAAGTGATATTCTTTAAATAAGTGCATTTTTTAAAAATGTTTTTATTTCTTTTTGAGAGAGAGAGAGAGACAACATGAGCAGGGGAGGGTCAGAGAGAGAGGGAGATACAGAATCTGAAGCAGGCTCCAGGCTCTGTTCTGGTTGTCAGCACAGAGCCCGACACAGGGCTTGAACCCATGAACCATGAGATCATGACCTGAGCCGAGGTTGGACACTTAACCAACTGAGCCACCTAGGCGCCCCAAAACAAGTGCATTTTATGCATGTCAGTTATTCCTCGATAAAGCTATTTTTAAAAAATCAATTTTTTTTAAACTCACGCATGGTTTTGTAACATCATATATTAATCTTTTGGTAGATACTAGATCTTTGAGTTCTGCAGCTCTTCCAAATGCTGACACAATTCATGTGTAGTATAAAAGCTTGCATTCACTAATGTCATCACCTAGCTCATCTTGAAAAGCCTTTAGATACTGGGGAGACTGTTTTGCTCGTTGTGATGGATACAAGTTTTCTAAAATCTTCATTTTCGCCTGAAAGTTTGATTTTTATCATTGTAGTAAATGTCGTTAGTTGTTTTCCTTGGCTTCAGGCTCACTTCATTCTTTTGTGATAAAATGGCGAATATCCAGATCTACCTGAATAACTGTTTTTGTTTTTTCTGTTTTTTTACCCATGGTAAAAATGGTGTTTCAAAAACATCATGTTTCATTGAAGGAAAAAGCAGCTAGTTCAGCTGGCAAGTCCAAAGAATTGTACAAGTGCTTTTTCTTGAGGCAACTGTTGCTGTTGAGCTCAAGTCCAGGATGAGCTCACATTCCCTGTATTTTCCAGTTCTAAAACTTCTACTTGCTTCTTTAAATATTCCACCCCCCACCCCCATCTTGGTCTAGTGAGGAGACAGAAAACACACAGTAATTTAACCAGAGGAAGTTGAAAGAATTATTGAACTACAGTAAAAGGGTGGTATAAAGATGTAAAGAATACTGTAAAGCGTACCTTGGTCAAAAGGGAGTCTATCCAAGTAGGGACACATTCTGAATCAGTGGGGCCCATCTCACAGCTGTGGGTCAGACACCGTTGGAGAAATGTGTCCAGAGCCAGTCTGCAGTTTTGGCAAGCAGGAAGCAACCCTCCAGGGTGCAGGCAAGCCAGAGTTGATGGATCTCCTTGTTAGGTACGAGGCCCAGAGTGTTTTGAGTTTTTACCAGTAGGACTGTGAAAAGCTAGCATTATAGCAGACCTACTGACGGTACAGCAGGAGCCGGGAAACCACTTCCGTCTTCCTGCCTTGTGCCTCCAGCACCCTCTACTGACATGTGTGTTTAAAAAAAGTCTTAAAGACTCAGTCTCTTCCCACTGGACAGGTGCTGAAGAACGAAGGAGCTGAGAGGAAATACATGGACACTGGGCCCACTCCTCCTGCAGCCGTGGGAGCCAGTGCCTGTGTCTCTGAGCTCGCGGGTGCCCACGGGTGCTGCCGAGCCACTGCCAGGGTGTCTGTGACTACCGCGGGGTCCCCAGCACCTACAGGGAGCTGCGCCCCTGTGCTTAGAGCCACGAGTAGAAAATGGCTTCACCTTGTCCTGCAGAAGTGTCCTTTGACTGAATGCAACTCAAGCCCACTTAGTAAAGAAGCCCCCTTCCCCCGAAAAAATGTACTTTTCAGGCTTCCAGGAGCAACAGTACAGGTGAACATTAATTTTTGTAATAAGTAATCTGGAGAGAGAAAATAACTAAACTTTGGGGTACATGGAGAATTAGGACATTGAATCCTACGTTTGCAAGGCCTAATTGTGTACATTTTCTTTCTTTTTTTGTGTGTGTACATTTTCCCATAGGTAAACTTTACCAGGTAGAAAGGGAGTGTTTCTCACAGAATTTTATTAGCAGGTTTTTTTTTTCTTTGTGATTATAAAAGTAGCAGTGAAGCACTAGAAACTTCAGGGAAGGAAGGCAAGAAAATCTCCCATGTTCTCATTTAACCAGTTAGAATCGCTATCGTTTTTTTGTATTTTCTCTTTTAGGCTACTTTGATATTTTTACCTAGTAGGAAGTATTCTATTTAGTTTTTTGCTCCTGCTTTATTTACTTAACATTATACATTTTTTCATATCCCATGGAGTGAATGTACCACAATTATATACCATTCCCCTGGTTTGGGGTATGTAGGTTATTCATTGGCATTTTGAGTAATATTCTATATTCTTAATATTTGCTTACTGTGATCATAGCTACTAATTGTAAAATTTTTGTTGTAATCAGATATTAAAAATCCTCTGTTAACTTCAGCCAATTGAGTCAAGGCCAACATTAACAATCTTAATTCATGTTAATGGTACATACTCTTGATATGATGTGATGAAAATGGCACATTGCCTAGATGATTTTCTTGCCTCAAACCCATAGCCCCATTCTAATCATGAACAAAACATGAGACAAATTCTTATAGGGGCATCCTACAACATACCCAACCAGTACTCCTTAAAACAACCAAAGTCATCAAAAACAAGGAAAGCCTAAGAAACTGCCAGAGCCAAGAGAAACTGCCTTAGCCAAGCTAAGGAGACATGGCAGCTAAATAAATGTCAGGTGGCTTTTGGAACAAAAAAGGCGACATTTGGTGCAGACTGAGGAAATCTGAATGGGCTGTTGATTTTAGTTAATGATAATGTGTGAATATTAATTAGTTCATTAGGTTCAGCAAATGTAGTATCCTAATGTAATATGTTAACAGGGGATACTGGGTGCTGTGCATATGGGAACACTGCACTGTCTTCTCAAATGTTCTGTAAATGTAAAATCGTGCTGGAAAATAAAGTCTTTTAATAATTTACCAATCCTTTGTTTATTGAGTTATTAGGTTTTTTTAAATGTTTTTTTATTTCTGAGAGAGAGAGAGAGAGAGAGAGAGAGAGAGAGACAATGTGAGCAGGGGAGGGTCAGAGAGAGAGGGAGACACAGAATCTGAAACAGGCTCCAGGCTTTGAGCTGTCAGCACAGAGCCCGACGTGGGACTCGAACCCACGAACCAGGAGATCATGACCTGAGCTGAAGTCAGATGCTTAAATGACTGAGCCACCCAGGCACCCGAGTTATTAGTTTATTACCAGAAGGAATGTGCAAACATTTTGAAACCTTATGTGGAAAAACCTTCAAGGTAGATGATGGTCTAAAAATTATGACATCTACCCAAAGCTCTTCTTTTTGCGTAGTAGGTACCTAGCATACATTTGGTGAACTGATTATTGACTAGAAAAATTGATGGGATGGTCCAAACCACCGCGGTTTGACTTCCACAGCTGACTTCAACTTGATAACCTACTCTGACTGGTTGTTCTTTTCTCCCTCCCTCTCATTTCCTGGGCCATCTCCATACTCAGTTACTAAGGTTTGAAGTTTTTCAGTAAAAAACAGAAATCCCCCCCCCCCCTCTTTATTGAGGTAGGCTTTGTGCTAGGAACTTTTAAAAGGTATGCTTTTGTGAAGATATTAGGTATTCAAATAAAGTCACCAAAGTTCCCACAGGATTAAACAGAAGAAATATACTTTTGAAAAGTGGGAAGAGCCTGAGGGGGGGCGAGGGGGGGGAGCACTAAGCGGTTCTCTTTACTGTGTCTAAGTAGGTTTGCATTCCTAACAAATAAAATACAATGCTTTAACTTTGGCCTGAGCAAGATTTGTAATTTTGCTGCTTGTAAATCTGGGGGGAGCATTGCTCTACTGCAAAACTTTATTATTTCAGTTTTAGTAAAAGGCCTTAGGCTGTGCCTTTTGTAGACTTTATTCTTTTATAACCTTGGCCATATTATTCTGTTGAGGTTTTGGGTGGTGGCATTGATCTTAGTTTACAAAACAGGTTATTGTTTCTTTGACTTTCTGTGTTGGTGGTGGTGTGTTTTAGTTGTCCCACCCCCGCCCCGGAAGCTGCTAACATCCTTTATGAAACAGGATAGGCTAATTTGTGTCTTAGTCACAACTAAAAAGTCACAGTCAGCAGCCTAAAGCAACCAAAGGTTTCTTTCTTACTGAATGTCATGTTTAGTACAGGCTGGGAAGAGATGCTTCTGCTAACTGTAGTCACTTGGGGACCTAGATTGATGGAAGCGCCATCTTAGTGTGCTTCCGCAGTCATCAAGGCAGGAAAATGCAGTGTGATGAATTGTGTTCATTAGCTCCCAGAGTTTTCTGCCCACAAGTGGTACACATCACTGTAGCTTATATTGCATTGATCAAAGCAGGTCACATGTCTAATTTCAGAGTGGCAGGGAGGGCAATCCTATTATTTATCCAGAGAGTGGAATGCCAGAAATATTTAACGTCCAATGCTGATGATTTCCACAGTCCCTAACAGCATTAATTCCTGTCTGGGTGGATGAAATTAACGTGCTTGTTGGGATACATTTCAGTATACAACTTCATTAGACCACATTTGAGTGAGGGAACAGTAATTTTTTTTTTATGTCATTACCCTTTCTCATTTGTTCTTCAATTAAAGTATTTACATGATACTTTAATTTACATTACTATTTAATGTTAATGGGTTTTTTTGTGTTTTTTTTGGTTTGGTCTGGGTTAGTTTATTTATTTAGGTTTTTAATTCCAGTGAAGTTAATGTACAGTGTTATATTAGTTTCAACAGTTCCATATATTACTCAGTGCTTATTATGGCAAGTGTGCTGTTAATCCCCTTCACCTATCACTCACCCTCCTGCTGACCTCCCTTCTGGCATCCACCTGTTTATTCTCTGTAGTTAAGAGACTGGTTTTTGATTTGTCTCTCTCTTTTTTCTTTATTCATTTTTTTAAATGTTTTTATTTCTGAGGGAGAGAGAGGGAGACACAGAATCCGAAGCAGGCTGCAGGCTCCAGGCTCTGAGCTGTCAGCACAGAGCTTGACGTGGGGCTTGAACCCACGAACCGTGAGATCATGGCCTGAGCCGAAATCCAGAGTCAGCTGCTTAACCGACTGAGCCACCCAGGCACCCCTGTTTTGTTTCTTAAATTCCACATGAGTGAAATCATATGGTATGCGTTTTTCTCTGATTTATTTCACTTAGCATTATACTCTCTAGATCCATTCATATATTGCAAATGGCAAGATTTCATTCTTTTTTATGGCTGAATAATAATCATTGTGTATATAGGATGTCTTTTTGTTTTTGTTTTTTTTTTAACGTTTATTTATTTTTGAGAGGGAGGGAGGGAATCCCAGGCAGGCTCCCCTGTGATTTCAGAGCCCCACATGGGGCCTGGACCCACGAACCATGAGATCATGACCTGAGCCAAAATTAAGAGTCAGACGCCCAATAGACAGCCACCCAGGCACCCCCTACAGTACATCTTCTTTATCTATTTATCAATGGTATTGCCCATGAATTTTTGACAAGTGCTTACAGTCATGTAGGCAGCACATTCAGAATATGGAATAGTTCAACCACTTCTCAAAATATCCCTGTTCCCTTTTATGGGCAGCCCCACCCTCAGACCCTGGCAACCACTAATGTGTTTCTGTCTCTATAGTTTTACCTTTTCTAAAATGTCATAAATGGAATTATATAGTATGTAGCTTTTTTCAGTCTGGCTTCTTCTGCTTAACATGCGATTAATTTGAGATTTATTTACATGGTTGTATATATCATTATTTCATTCCTATTTTTTTGCTTAGTAGTATTCTGTTATAGAAAAAAATATCAGATGTACTACAGTTTATATATTCTCCATTTGTGGAATGCTTGGATTGGTTGTTTCCAGTTTGGGGGAAATTATGAATGAAGCCATTATAGAAATTCATGTGGGTCTTTATGCAAATATAAATTTTCATTTTAATAAGTTAAGTACCTAGGAATGGGATTGCTGGGTCATATGGTAAATTTTTTTCTCTTTTTGTCATTTTAATCAGTATGTAGTGGTATCTTACTGTGATTTAAATTTTTTGTGGTAAAATAAACATAACAATTTACCACCCTAATAATTTTTAATTGTACAATTCACTGGCATTAAATATACATTGTTGTGCAGCCATCACCATCTTATTGTGATTTTAACTATGCTTTCCTAAAGACTTAAGTATTTTTGCATTTGTATACCTTCTTTGGTGAAGTATCTGTTCAAATCTTTTACTGATTTTTTTTTCTTGCACTGTTTTCTTATTGTTAAGACCCCAATTAGACTTAAACAGAAAATTCACAAAGAAGAGAACTTAGTAAAATGTTTGGATTTACTATTAATTAGTTGTTGTTCTACCTAGTTATTTTATCTTTATATTTCAGTGGTGTAATGTGTTTTGCCAGATGGAGCAGTCTACTATACAAATGGAAGAATATTACAAAGTTGGAGGAGTAGATAGTAACGATATATACAGAATATATACATTAAATTGTGAAAAAAAGGAAACATTCAAGAAAGGATCATACAACCAAGGTTGGAAGTATGATAAAGTCAGAAGGAATAGTCTTTTGTAATTGGTAGTTAGGTATTAATGCTCATTTCCTCGTTAACGTGCTTGATAATTTAGTTGGGCCTCAGTAACTAACATAGAGTTAACTAGTCTAAGTCTACACTGCTCTGCCTTGGCTGGCAGTGGTGGTGTTGGGCTGCATTTCCCCTGCGGTGTTTGGCTGGGGTACAGCAGCATTTATGGTCTAAACATTTTCTGTCTTGCTAGGTTGCCTCTTTTATGGTCTTTGACTTTCGGGGGGGGGGGGCAGCTTATTTGTTTGCATTGGTGGTTTTAGGTTGTCCGCTCCTCCACCTCCACCACCAGTTCCCAGGATACATGAAGCAAAACACATGCCCAGATAACTCCCTGCGTGTGATTCCTTGGGTCACCTTCTCTTTACCTTTTAGATTTCTCTGTGTTTTATGTATAATGTCCTGGACTTTTAGCTGTACTTCGCAGGAGGTATAGAGAGAAGTGTGTTGATTTCATCTTGGCCTGAGCCCTCCATCTCTTCAGTCCTCAGGTAGTCTTGACTGCCTCTTTCCCCAGAGGTAACTACTATGCTATTTTTTTTTTTTAATGTTTGTTTATTTTGAGGGAGAAGAACACGAGGTAGGGAAAGGTAGAAAGAATCCCAAGAAGGCTCCGCACTGTCTGCACAGAGCCCATCATGGGGCTCGATCTCATGATCTTGAGATCATGACTTGAGCCCAAATCAAGAGTCAGATGCTTAACTGACTTGAGCCACCCAGATACCCCTACTATGCTGACTTCTGATGACAGATGTTAGTTTTTCCTGTTTGTGAACTTTTTTAAAAAAAATGTTTATTTATTTTGAGAGAGAGAGAAAGCATGTACATGCCCATGTCTAGTGAGCATGAGTCGGGGAGGGGCAGAGAGCTAGGGCTCTGTTAGCACAGAGCCCATGGTGGGGCTCAGTCTCATGAACTGTGAGATCATGACCTAACCTGAAATCAAAAGTTAACCAACTGAGCCACCCAGGCACCCTTGTTTGTGAACTTTTTTTCATGTAGAATAGGTGTTCTTTGTGTGTGTGTGTGTTTGTCTGAATTCTTTATCACTAAACATCACTGTGCAGTAAATTTAGATTGTGGTTTATAATTTTAGTTGGTTTATTCTCACTGCATATAGTATATTCAATTGTGTGAATGTGCCAAAATTGATCTACTCTACCGTAGATAGATACTAGTTTCCATTTTGGAGGTAGTTTTATGAATAGTGCTGCTGTGAACGCTCTGATACATGTCTTTGAACATAAGTTTATAGGAAACTATTGATTTTAAAAGCAAGTTATTGGCAAAATACTACACAAAATATATACAGTAGACAGAATACACATATAAAATGTGTGTATTTTCCCCTCATGTGCATCCATCAAATTTAGCAGCTATCAATAGTTTCTTATGTATCCTTCTAGAAGAAAAGTTTAGCTCTGTATACCTATGCCTTGTTTTAGATTTTTTTTTGCTGGAAAATGGATTGGCAGGGAAGAAGCTTCCATTCCTTCCTAGTCCACACACTGACTAGATAAGGAAATTTAGTTGAGGACGTAGAGTGAGAGCAGGTGCAGCCTTTCTCTTTGGCAGCTTTTCCCAGCTTGCAGTTCCCTGATAAGGTATGGCTATGCCCATGACACAGTCTAATTAGGGATTGGGGCCTGCTAAACTGCCAAATGTTTGCCTTGCAAGTATTTTATACCTAGGGCTTATCACCATTCTAGTTTATTTATACCAGCAATCTTCACCTTTCCATTTAGGGTAATATTTATATACAAGGTGCTTTTGGACAAAACTCAGTCACATCTTCATGATGTGGGAAAACACAGGGTCAGTACTGCAGAAGAGATTTGTGATATTTTTTGGACCAAGTTCCATATTAAAGTCATTTAGAATAACTGGTTTTTAAATTAGAATTGGGTTGTTGGTGCACAGAAATAGGCTTTTAGGAATGTTGAGACATATTGTTTAAATCTTATTCTGATTTCTTCTCCTGATGAAGATATAGCTAGTGAAAGTCATATCACATTTTATTTTATATTTAAGTTTTTATTTATTTTGAGAGGAAAGCGAGCTGGGGAGGGGCAGAGAGAGAAGGAGAGAAAGAATCTCAAGCAGGCTGCACACTGTTAGTACAGAACCTGATGCGGTGCTTAAATCTGCAAGCTGCAAGATCATGACCAGAGCCAAAATCAAGAGTTGGACCCTTAACCAACTGAGCCATCCAGGTGCCCCAAGTTTTTCACATTAATAAAAACATGATCAGTGTAATAAAAGAATCTAACATGAGTTTTCAAACTTGTGTGTGTACATAAAATAAATTGCATGGCTAAGCTCTCTTGCTGAAAAACCTCATTGATAAAATTGGGCTTGGTAGTGTCAGTACAATAAAAGTTCAGCTGTGATATTTATAAATTGCTTATTTCACAATTGCTTGTTTTTAAAGGTTTTATTATATAAAATGTTATTCTTTTTTTTAAAGCTTTTATTTTTTTTTAAATGTTTATTTATTTTGAGAGGTGGGGAGGCACAGAGAGGGAAGGAGGAGCAGGGAGGGAGAAAATCCTAAGCAGTCTCTGCACTGTCCGCACAGAGCCCAGTGCTGGGCTCCATCCCACGAACCATGAGATCATGACCTGAGCTGAAATCAGAAGTTGGATGCCCAACCGACTGAGCCACCCAGATGCCCCTAAAGATTTTATTTTTGTGTAATCTCTATACCCAACGTGGGGCTCAAACTCACGATCCCAAAACCAAGGGTCACATGCTTCACCAGCTGACCTAGCCAGGCACCCATATCATGTAAAATTTTAAACACGAAATTGACTAATACAATAAACCTTCAATAACCATTTAGTTTAAACAAATAAAGCATATTGCTGATAATAATTTCATCTGAACCCTTTCCCTCCCCCATCTTCACACTGCTGGATTATTTTAAAGAACATCCCAGATAAGAAATCTTTTCATCTGTAAATACTTATGTATTCTAAGAGATAACTTTAAGAAAAACACATAAGCACAGTGGGGTGCCCGCCTGGGTGGCTCTGTGGGTTGACAGACTGACTTGGCCTCAGGTCATCATCTCATGGTTTGTGGGTCTGAGCCCTTAGCCCTGAATGGAATCGGGTTCTGTGCTGACAGCTCATAGCCTGGAGCCTGTTTTGGATTCAGTGTCTCTGTCTCTGTCTCTGTCTCTGTCTCTCTCTCTCTCTCTCTCTCTCCCCCCCCTCCCTGCTCACACTCTGTGTGTGTGTCTCTCTCTCTCTCAAAAATAAACAAACATTTAGAAAAACCACAATACAGCTGCTTACTGACTTTATCGTTCCACGTTTTATTTATGTATTTATTTTTGATAGAAAGAGAATGTGAGCAGGGGAGGGGCAGAGAGAGGGAGACGCAGAATGTGAAGCAGGCTCCAGGCTCTGAGCTGTCAGCACAGAGCCCGATACAGGGCTTGAACCCATAAGCTGGGAGATCCTGACCTGAGCTGAAGTCAGACGCTTAACCACTGAGCCACCCAGGTGCCCCTGTCCTCCCACGTTTTAAAATGATTATCAATATTATTATTATTAACACCATGATTACTGGATTCATTTGGGATTTATTTGGAGTTTTTTCTGAGGATATAGCCTACTAGGGATATATGGTCATATTACTATTCTAAAATCTCTAAAATAATTGTTTTCTGTGGCTAAATTTAATACATACAGATTCATTTGTGTGATTTGTTTTTATTTGGGCATTGCTTATTTTCCATTTTAATATAATTTTATTCTGTAATTATGTAAAAGATTTCCATGGTTCCAGAACAAGGCAGTTCAGAAGTCTAATGTTCGTTCCTTTTCCTTTTCTTTGTAGAATCAATGGAGGCTTCTCAAACTCCTTACAGAATAATGAAAATTTTGTCTAATGTGGATATTTTGATAGAACCATAGTTATTCTCTGATTTTTTTCAGAGGTTTCATGAAGTAATAGTAGTTCTTGAACTTTTTTTCAAAAAGCCTCTGGATCCCTTTACACTCTTAGAAACAAAGACTCAGAAGAACTCATTTGCCATTAGAAAGTAAAACAAAATTTGGAAATATTTATTCACTTAACAACACAGCCATTATATGTTAATGTAACTTTTTTCAAAGAAATAATTATATACTTCAAACCCAAAAATGTGAGAAGAGTAGATTTGTTTTATATTTGCACAGCTCTTAAATGTCTGTTTAATGGAGGGCGGTGGATTTTTTTTTCATCTGGGCTGCGTTCAGTCAGTTGTGTTGTGTACTATCTGGAAAACTCCAGTACCCTGGCAAGACAATGAGGGTAAAAGGCAATGTCTTAGTGTTACGACGAAAATAGTCTCAGCCTTGCTGAGGTGGATGAATCTGGTACTCTAGACTGTTCAACAGAGCCCTGGGGCTGATTTAGATTTGCTGCAGTGGCTTAGTTTTATGTTTGTTGGTTTGTCATTGAATGTGGTCTTTTGAAAGTCAGTGTCTCGTGCACTACACCCCCCTCCCCCCAGCCCCAGAGTGTGCAGAGCTACACAGTGCCTTTCCAGGTGCCACACCCAATCTGGCCAACGTGTGGTCCTCCCCATAGCTTCCTCGTGCCACGTGGGGGCCGGGCCGCCCTTGTGCTGGTTCCCGTTGCAGAATGAGCCCAGTGGCATCAGCTCTTTGCACATATGTGAGAATTCCTCCCCCATTGTCACTGCATCTTGTTGGCAGCAGTGTGCCAACAAAGGCACTGCTTACCCAGTTAGTCACCTTGGTTCCAAAGGGCGACACAGCTACCCTCCTTTGTGTGAGTGTGGCAGTATCTGCTGCTTTCCTCTACACTGTGTCCTGATGGCAGGACGTTCTGTGCTACGCTTTTGCTGTTGTGCCCTACTTCTGCACCTGCCTGAGAGCTGCCTGTGCAGTCACAGGGTGAGGTGGGACTGCTTTGCCTGTGTCTGCACCAGCTCACCAACGTTTGCACCCAAACCACCCAACCTGGTTAATCCGTCAGTAGCACATGCCTATCTCTAAAGTTAATCCACAGGCCTCCTAGCACTTGTGGTTGGTGTGGTTATGAGTGCTTGTTCTGTTCATACCTGGGTAAGTCTGATAATCATGGAACTAATTGATGCCCACAGGCACCAGCAGCTATGGTGATTCTAGATAACCTAGATCGGTCTCACATCTCACGGACCTGTCTCAGCTACTTTAGATAGAAGTCCTAGTGCCTACAGTGGCGACCATCATGATAAGGAATCCAGGCTTAGAACCATAAATGTAACTTGATGGTCAAATATCCCAACCAAGAAACACCACAGACGCACAGATTACCTACTTGCGACCTGGGAGAGGAGTGATGAAAAATAGTATTGGTCTCTTTTAAGGTCCTCTAATTGGAATGAGTCCATTTTAAGTCCTTGAAGGAGGATCCATAGCAGGGTGAGCCTGTTGCTGGCAGCTGCAGAAGTCCCGGCTTCAGTGCAGATACTGAATTCGGTGTACTTTTTAAGTGTTTGCATGATATTGGATCTCCTGCTTCGCTGTGGGTCCACCACTGGGTCCTTGCGGACCCCCATCCCCTGCCTCTAGTGAGTTCCTGGCTCTTGGCTGAGTTTCCCTAGGCTGAAGTGTATATTTGGAGAAAATTACGCAAAGCAGACTCGAACTGCCAGGATATGTCCCCGGGATCATGAGATTCTAGTGTGGTTCTGTTTTGTTTTGGAACTTTGCAGAGGCTGATTAGGCAGAATTGTTGGGACATTCATATTATCGCTAGAGCCCAAAGTCTTATAGAATGGTGAAAGATGGACCAGAGTGAAAGCTTTTGCCAGAGGTGTTTTCATTAATCAAGGATGAAGGTGAAAGTGGGAGGTTTGAAGAGGCTTGGATCCTGAGTATCCAGTGCAGTTCTGACTGTAAACAGATGCAGATCACCAGCTTGTTCTCCTGACCCACAGGCTGCTTCCAGGAAACCAGTCCTTTGAGTGGTGGTAGCTGGAGGGTGTGGTTCCAAAGCTGAAGCTGAAAGGCACAGTGCTGGAATGTGTGCTTGATTTGACTCAGCCTGGACAACCCTCCTGGCTCCTGTGCAGACAGAATTGGCGCAGCAAAAGCTCTTCCGTGGGCGGTGGTATATGGCCTTTCTGTGTTGGCAGTGATTTGCCTGGCTTATTAGTAACTAGGGCTATTAATACACGTGCTGACCAGTTAGCCAGCCTGAGTCCTCAGTAGTGCTCAAATTCGGTAAGTGGCATTCAGCCACTTGAGATTGAGCAGCACAATGCTTTTTAATGTTGGGGACCAAATACCACACTGCTTAGCTCTTGTGTACTCTAGTCCCACGGGTGCTAGAGACTGGTTAAATCCATTAATAATGGGCTTGGGCTGCAGTTACTCCCCATTAAGGAGAAATTCCCTGTGAGAAAGTAGATCAAAAGTTTGCCTTAAATGAGAAAGAATGAAACCTGGCCATGTGTAGCAACATGGATGGGCCTTGAGGGTGTTATGCTGAGCAAAATAAGTCAGGCAGAGAAGGACAAATACGTATTTTGCACGTATAGGAGGATTAGGAGGAATTTAACGGAGGACCGTGGGGGAGAATAAGGGGGGAAATAGTGGGGGAGAGGGAGGGAGGCAAACCATGAGAGACTCTTGAATGCTGAGAACAAACTGAGGACTGATGGGTGTGGTGGGTGGGGGGGGAGGGGCATGGAGGAGGGCACTTGTGGGGTGAGCACTGGGCGTTATATGGAAACCAACTTAACAATAAACTATTTGTTAAAAAAAAAAAAAAGTTTGTTTTAAGTCCCTGCCCCTAGGACACACTGCCTGTGGCCTTTCAGATTGGCCACTTGGGGTGGTCATTGACCTTGCGGATTGCAGAGAAGATGGTCTAAATGAAAGTTTCCATAGGTGGTTCTGCAGAGGGAGCATTCTGTAGCCTGTAGGATTGCTTATTTGAGGTTCTTCCTCAGTACCTCAGGGGCCTCCCCAGGCAAGAAGATGGACAGATGTGCTCACAGCCACGTGGGGCAGGGTGAAGGACTACCGACCAGGTAGTCCAGGGCTCTGGTAGCTTTTGCTTAAGGTGACCTCTAGCTTGCCTCTCTCTGGCCTGGTACCTTTGTGGTTTTGGGGTTCCCCCTCACCCTGATTGTGTCTACATGTCCTTATATCTCTGGCAAGGTGAAGCCAAAGGGATGTCTCCTGTGCTGCCCACATTGTTACTGTGTTAAGTCCTTGGATATGTTTTTGTGGAGTTTAAACTGTTAGGATCGGACTTAAGACTTTAAACTGTTGGGATTGGAGTTTAAAACTCTTAGGACACCAGTGGTGACCTGATTTTACATTATTTCTGTTTGTCATTTGTTAGTTATAGAAGACTGCAGTTTTTTGAGAATAGTTCTCATCAAAAGGACAAGTTACCTTTCTATATATTAGGAAATTTTTTAGCTTTGAATGTATTTATTATCACGGTCACACTTTTACTTCTCTGCTGCTAACAGATTCTTTCCTTAACACACAGTATTTTTGTTTTGGGGTTCTGTTTTTTAAAAATGTTTATTTTTGAGAGACCAGAAGACAGCATGAGTGAGGGAGGAGCAGAGAGAGAGGGAGACACAGAATCTGAAAGAGGTTCCAGGCTCTGAGCTGGCTGTCAGCACAGAGCCCGACACGGGGCTCAAACCCACCAACCGTGAGATCATGACCTGAGCCGAAGTTGGATGCTTAACCAACTGAGCCTCCCAGGTGCCCCAAGGGTTTGTTTTTTTTTTTAAGTTATAATCAAAGATAATTCAATTTATCTTTTTCATTCACAGACATATGTAGAGTGTGTCGGTCAGAAGGAACACCCGAGAAACCTCTTTATCATCCTTGTGTATGTACTGGCAGTATTAAGTTTATCCATCAAGAATGGTGAGTCATCCTTACAGAAAAATTTTATGTCTGAGCGTCAGTTTTGTCATTCATATAAAAAAGGGATTGTTTCAATGAACTTTCTCTGTGATTTTTTTTAAATTTTTTTTAATGTTTTATTTATTTCTAGGAGAGAGAGAGAGAGAGACAGCGTAAGCAGGGGAGGGCCAGAGAGAGAGGGAGTCACAGACTGAAATAGGCTCCAGGCTCTGAGCTGGCAGTCAGCACAGAGCCCGATGCGGGGCTCGAACCCACGAACCGCGAGATCATGACCTAAGCGAAAGTCGGACGCTTAACCGACTAAGCCACCCAGGCGCCCCTCTCTGTGATTATTTTTTTAAAAATTTCTGAAAATTTGGAAATTACCTATATTCGTAATTACCATTCCCTGTCATTTTGGTATTGTTTTCCAGGTGTGTGTGAGTACCTGTTTATTTCTACCACATAGAGCTTATTTGTTCTTTGGAAATGTTCAGGTTTTCTGATTCTGCTTGTTGTGACAATAGCTTACATTTATGCAGTGCTTTGTGCCAGGTAGTGCTCAGTGCTTGTACATAGTTCATTTAATCCTCAGAACCAGGAGGTGGAATATATTTTTATTATTATGCAGATGAGACAACCAGCATGAAAAGGTTAAGTAACTTGTTCTTGGTCACTCAGCCAACTACTTAGTGACAGCCGGGATTCAGACCTAGCTACCCAGGTAACAGTATTACCAGACCAGTATTAGAACTGATATTGATGCTTGGAGATTCTTTTATATTCAAGGCTAACTTTGAGGAGATTACAGTTTAGTTCATTGAACTTTTTTAATAATAGAAATACATATTGTTTTTATCTGTTATAGTTTTGGACTGCCAGAAAGCATTGAGTTATAAAAAGCTAAAAAATATTACAAATATGAACCTGTCAGAATTGTAAAAGCTCTATGATATAGAAAATTTTAATAAAACATAATATTGGTTTTCAATGAAACTTCAAGTTTCTTTGCTGTAAATACTATGCTTATTAATGTATTTTTTATTGCAGCTTAGTTCAGTGGCTGAAACACAGTCGAAAAGAATACTGTGAACTATGCAAGCACAGATTCGCTTTCACACCAAGTAAGTTTTTTAGAAGCTTGCATTGCATTTTGGGGTTATACTGATCACATAAAGGTGTTTAATAAAGTATTGCTGTAAGATTTTGGGAAATATTTTTAAAAATGTTTTCTTTTAATGTTTGTTTATTTTTGAGAGACACAGCATGAGCAAGGGAGAGGCAGAGAGAGAGGGAGACACAGAATCCAAAGCAGGCTCCAGGCTCCGAGCTGTCAGCACAGAGCCCAATGCGGGTCTCAGACTCATAAGCCGTGAGATCATGACCTGAGCCAAAGTCAGATGCTTAACTGACTGAGCCAACCAAGTGCCCTGGAAGATATTTTTTAAAACTACATATCAGTAGGCAGAGAAGGACAAGTATCATATGTTTGCACGTATAGGAGGATTAGGAGGAACTTGACGGAGGAACAAGGGGGAGAAGAAGGGCGGAAATGGTGGGGGAAAGGGAGAGAGGCAAACCATGAGAGACTCTTGAATGCTGACAAAAACTGAGGACTGATGGATGTGGGGGGGAGGGGGGATGGACATGGAGGAGGGCACTTGTGGGGATGAGCACTGAGTGTTATGTGGAAACTAATTTGACAATAAACTATTTAAAAAATAAATAAATAAAACTACATGTCAGCTTTTAACACACAAATGCATGTGTATGTGAGAAAGAGTGATTTAATTTGTGGGATATTCCTTTTTTCTTTATTTTTTAATTTTTTATTATGGACAAATTCAAATACATAAAAAAAGGTATAATAAGGCATGCCCCCTCCCCCCCATCTCTTAGTTTGACTCATTTCCAGATCATGGCCTGGCCTTTACATGATATTTTTTACCTGTGTTCTTGTCCCCCACCTCTCTATCCTTTTTAAAGCAAATCTCATTTATAATTCACTGGTACATATTTTAGTATGTATCTCTAAACAGTAAGGATTCCTTTTAAAAACAACTTCGGGGGCATCTGGGTGGCTCAGTTGGTTGGACGTTCAACTTAATTTTGGCCCAGGTCATGATTTTTTTTTTAATGTTTTATTTATTTCTAGGAGAGAGAGAGAGACAGCGTGAGCAGGGGAGGGTCAGAGAGAGAGGGAGTCACAGACTGAAACAGGCTCCAGGCTCTGAGCTGGCAGTCAGCATAGAGCCTGACGCGGGGCTCGAACCCACGAACCGCGAGATCATGACCTAAGCAAAAGTCGGACGCTTAACCGACTAAGCCACCCAGGCGCCCCTGCCCAGGTCATGATCTTGCACTTTGTGAGATCAAGCCCTGTGTTCGGCTCTGTGCAGACAGCACAGAGCCTGATGCCTGCTTTGGATTCTCTGTTTCCCTCTCTCTCTCTCTCTCTCTCTCTGAAAAATAAACATTTAGGAAAAATAAAAAGGAGATCTTTCTAAAACATGGCAAAACCTTTCTCTGTGTTGAACCACATTTTATAGAGAGATGGGGAGATCTGAATTTACTCTTTGGGATATTAGTTATTGTGCTGAAATTGGGAAGAGGCGATTGCTTAACAAACATCAGCGGGCTGTTTGCTTGCACGTGAAATGACTTTACTACAGATTGTACTTTTTGAGTGCTGTGTTTCAGGCTTGTAGTTGGGAGGAGGGTTCTTTTTTCCCTTTTTTAAATTAAAGTATAGTTGAGAACACAGTGTTAAATTAGTTCTGTTGTGTACAACATAGTGATTCCACAACTCGGTATGTCATGTTGTGCTCACTGCAAGTGTAGCTACCCGTCTTTCTCCATGCAGTGCTGTTATTGTACCACTGACTCCACTCCCTGTGCCGTACCTCTCATCCCCATGACTTATTCCATAACTACAAGCTGTACCTCCCACTCTCCTTCACCCATTTTGCCCACCTCCCCCTTTGGCAACCACCAAAGGGGGTTTGGGTCTGTTACTGGTTTTTTGTTTATTTGTTCATTTGTTTTGGTTTTTAGATTCCACATATAAGTAAAATCATACAGTACTTGTATTTTACTTACTGACTTATTTCACTTAGCATACTTTCTAGGTCCATCTATGCTGTTGCAAAGGGCAGGATCTTATTTTTCATGGCTGAGCAATACTCCATTGTGTGTGTGTGTGTGTGGTATTTTTTTCTTTATCCATTCATCTATCAGTGGACACTTGGGTTGCTTCCATATCTTGGCTATTGTAAGTCATGCTGCAATAAATACAAAGATGCGTATATCTTTTTGAGTTAATGATTTTGTTTTCCTTGGGTGAATACCCAGTAGTGGAATTACTGGGTTGTATGATGCTATATATTTTTAATATTTTGAGGAACCTCCATACTATTTTCCACAGTGGCTGTACCAATTTACGTTCTTACACCAGCAGTGCACAATGGTTCCTTTTTTTCCACATTCTCGCCAACACTTAGTATTGTCTTCTTCATACTAGTCATTTGACAGGTATAAGGTGATATCTTATTGTGGTTTTGCCTTAGGAGGGTTTTCTTTAACATGTCAACAGCTTCACTTTTTGCTCCTGTTTGCTTTATCTGATCTTTAATTTGGGAAACCAGATAATTATATCGTTTGAATGCTAAAATATGTATAAATTAGCTATGCATGAAGTTCATGGTAGTGACTGAGGGAATGTGAACTTCTCTTGAATCTTTTTTCCTGCACAGAGCATTTTTGTTGGCTTCTACACACACGTAATTTGCTCTCAGATGACTTCTGGGTAAATGTGGTATTGTAACTGTTTGATTCCCTCTTTTAATAGGAAAACATAAGTACAATACGAAGGTTGAAAGTTAAGCTAGCACCACATGCCTATTTTATATTTATGAATTAAACTATTTTTAAATCTTCATGAAATTATATGTACTTTTTTTTCTTTTCTAGTTTATTCTCCAGATATGCCTTCACGGCTTCCAATCCAAGACATATTTGCCGGACTGGTTACAAGTATTGGCACTGCAATACGATACTGGTTTCATTACACACTTGTGGCCTTTGCGTGGTTAGGAGTTGTTCCTCTTACAGCATGTGAGTCTCCATTTCTCCGTGGTTGGAGTAGTTTGAAGTTTATGTCACTATTTAATATTCCAAAGTAGTTATATCGTATTTGTGTTCAAATGGTATTTAATTATTTGATATTATAATTTCATGTATTAGGAAAGCCTCCCTTAGAAAACATACACTTAAATTAAGAACTGTTACCAGCAGATCATTTTGTCAAATGAATGTGAGAAAGAAAAACACAGCATACAGAGGCCAGTAATGAAGGTTCATGAAAGAATTGAAAAAGCAAATGCAAATTATAATTGGAAGGACATTGATTTTTATTCTCTAAAGTATATTAGAAATTTCAAGGATTGCAGAAGATGGTTTATTTTGAGATTCTCTTCCTCTTTTAAAAGACAATTCATGTATCTGTTATAATAGTCCTGAATAATTGGGAGGGTTGTCTTTCAGGATATAGGAGGTTTTCTGGAGGTTGGTGTACTAACTCTCAGTTGATCCCTTTTGTGTTTTTGCTTGCTTATTTATTTAAATGTTTACTCATTTTTGAGAGAGAGCATGTGCGTGCACATGCATGCATGCACACCTGGGAGTGAGGCAGAGAGAGAGGGGAACAGAGTCTGAAGCAGGCTCTGTGCTCACAGCAGTGAGCCCGATACAGGGCTCAAGCATGAGAACCATGGAATCAGAACCCAAGCAGAAATCTGACACTTAACCAACTGAGCCACCTAGGCACCTCTGTTTTTTTTTTTTAATTTGTTTTTATTTTTTTTATTTTTTTTTTAAATTTTTTAATGTTTTATTTCTAGGAGAGAGAGAGAGAGAGACAGTGTGAGCAGGGGAGGGTCAGAGAGAGAGGGAGTCACAGACTGAAACAGGCACCAGGCTCTGAGCTGGCAGTCAGCACAGAGCCCGATGCGGGGCTCGAACCCACGAACCACAAGATCATGACCTGAGCGAAAGTCGGACGCTTAACCCACTAAGCCACCCAGGCGCCCCAATTTGTTTTTATTTTTATTTTTTTAATTATTTTTTTTTTATTTCTGGGGGGAGGGGAGAGAGAGAGACAGCGACAGCATGAGCAGGGGAGGGTCAGAGGAAGAGGGAGATACAGAATCTGAAGCAGGCTCCAGGCTCTGAGCTGTCAGCACAGAGCCCGACGCGGGGCTCGAACCCACGAACCATGAGATCATGACCTGAGCCGAAGTCGGACGCTTAACCGACTGAGCCACCCAGGCGCCCCTGTTTTTTGTTTTTAAAGACATGCAGAAGGTTAGATAGTATATGGTACCAGAGTGTGCAGATATGATTCTTTGGAGTTAAATGCAAATGAGATTTTTAAATAAGCATAGTTAACATCCTCGTTTCTCTTTAGAATAAAATACACTTGATCATTTATGAAGATGAAAATCTTTGGGGATACATCAAGTAGCAGAATAGGTATTGTCGAAGAGTGAAGTGGTGAGCTAGGAGATTGAGCAAGGAGTTCTTTAGAACAGAACTCAAAGAGACAAGAAGTTGCAAGTATGAGGGGAAAAATCAGGAGGTAAAGGCTATGTCCACTTGTTTCAGTATCTGTCAGTAAGTACTTTGGAAAGGTGAAAGAGATAATGGACATGAGGAAATGACCAGCATCTTTTCGACTGAAAGAGAGACCGTTGATTCTGATAAAGGACAGACTCACAAACCTAGACATTCTTAAGTTTTCCAGAGCTGAATAGGATGATAGAGAATCCATTTTCAGATTATCCTACAAAGTAATGAAAATCAGACTGGCGTTAGACTTAAAATCAGCTTTGAATGCCAGAAGACAGCAGAGACTTCAGATTTTGGCAAATCTGTGTATCGGCACAGAGCCTGACGTGGGGCTCGCACTCACGAATTTCGAGATCATGACCCAAGCTGAAGTTGGATGCTTAACCAACTGAGCCACCCAGGCGCACCAAGCTACCTTATCTTTTGATGAATGCACAGCACTCCGTACTGAGGATGCCTGTAATGTATGAATCCATTTTCTACAGACATTGTCTGTTTTCAATTTTACTTTGTTACAACCATACTTGCTTTGAATATTTTGTAAAGGAATGTAAGTCATTTCTATTACAGAAATCTTCTACCTTTTCATTTTGATTTGGCTTTTGAAAACAGCCATTGAAGTCACTGAAAATTTTGATACAAGGCCAGAGGGAGTGCTTAAACTAATACACATGTTCTGGTTAGAAGGAAAATCTCAGCTGTTTCCTCGTGGGTCGCTTTTCTGAGTAAGAGGATAAGGGGATGACTGTGTATTCACCCACACTTTATCTTTTTTTCCCTTCATGGCCACATCTTCGAGTCCGTTTTTTAAAAATTGATTATTAGTTTGCTATTCATGTTATTAGAGCATTTACTCTTCTGAAAAGTCCTCTTAATTTCAAATTATATACCCTTAGAACTGAAACCTTTTATATTCATGAGCAGATTCCATGAATTTTAGAACTCTTGGTACAAAAAAATTCTCCATATTGTATTTTGGAGGTTTTTACTGTCGATTTTTTCCTTTTCAAACATCAGAGCTCATTCAGAAGAAACAAGTTGGTCTATAGACAATCTGAGCTTTCAACATTAGTGTGTAATGTTTACTTCTCACTGTCACTATTTTTATACTTAACCGTGTTGGGTTGTTTTACTGTAGTGTTGTGAGACAGCCTTGCAAAGACTAAATATTTCAGTGGCTTTCACTTTACTCTGTTTAATTGAGGCCTCGAGCTCATGATGAGAGTTGTAACTGTATGCCGTCTTGCCCTTTCTGGCAGGCCGTATCTACAAGTGCTTGTTTACTGGCTCCGTGAGCTCACTGCTGACACTGCCGCTAGACATGCTGTCCACGTGAGTACTGGACCTGGGGACGCCGGAGGGCTCATCGCACAGACAGTGCTCGTTTACCTGCACACATGGATGTTTCTTACAATTGGAAAATTCCTTTTGTTCCAAGGACAAATCAATAGCAATTTATGTGTCTTAGTCGGACAGTTATAGTTACAGTAGAAGTGGCTGACGCACGTACATGTTTATTTAAAGAGATATGTTTTAAAGGACTGTTTTGTAATGGGGGGGCACCTCTTAAATAGCCTCGTGCAGTGTGAGATCTATGCTGCTGTGTTCCTATCCTGAGAGTTCATTTAAACATACATTTTTAACAACATAGTCATTTGAATACAAATTTAGTTTTAGAATGTGTCTTGTGATATTTAGAATATGGACTCTAAAAAAACTTGTTCGTGGTCATTGTTTTACTGTATCTTAATTTGACATTAAGCATTGTAATTGTGTTTTTTGGGGAAAGACATGTGTTTTTATTACTGATATCAGAATTAGAAATGCTATAAATGATTAACTATATCATGATCATTAGAGAATTAAGCCTGCCAAAGATTGCACCTATATTTCCTAAATCTTTTGTACCCAATTGACCTTAAATTCTTGATCCCTATGTCAGTAAGAACAAAGAACAGTATCAAACCCTCCTGTGAACAAAAGTATTCAGAGCATATTACCATAAAAATAAGCCACCTGGCAATAGAGGGGAGCCAGAGGGTGTACTGTATGTCCACTGGGAAGGAAATGAAGGAGTTCTCTGAAGTTTCATGCTTTTGCGTCATTACTTTTAATCATGTTTCTAAGTATTTAGAAACATTAGTTGTGTCTATGACTTGGTTTTTCTACTTGCTGATTATACCTTTTTGGATTGAACAGGGAAGTTACTTCATTTATGTCTCTTTCTTTGGCAGTATAGGAAATAATTGGTTTTCAGAAAAGGTTTTCAACTTGAACCTTTTTTACATTAGAATTGTTTTTTGTTTTCATTACTGAAGAACAGCTTTGATAAAGTAATTTTTAGAAGTAGGCCTTGAAATAGGGCACTAATTGCTGTGGCCATGACAGAAAAGGGAAGCAGTAATTTAACACACTTCAAAATTTGGAACTAGTTTAAGAAGATAACCCTTTGTGTAAAAATACAGGCCTTTTGTGAAATGAATGATGCAGTAGAAACCAACAGGATAGTGATCCCATTTCTGGACATCCAACTTTTATCTCAGCGATCCAGACATGGTCTTAGTATAGCAGTTTAGAAAGTCTGTCTTAAATGGCTTGGCTGTCATTTGTGGATGTGACATAGTTCACCTCTGACTTTCAGTTAGGAATTATGTACAAAGCAAGATGCATATTGGAGGTAGTGAGGGAGGTCAGAAAAAAGCAAGTGGTGACTGCTAAGAGGGATGGAAATTTTATTTTAATACGTATAAACTAATGAACCATTTCACATAGGGTAGACTTATTCCATTGAGTTTGGACTAAAATTCTGTAAACCATTGTAGTTATGAGTGTGCATAGTAGCGGCCAGTCAGTATCTCAGTTGTTAGAAAAGTTGAATTGAGTTCCTATCTGGGCAGTTTAATGAAGCAGAGATAAATTATTTCTCTGATGGTTTCTGTTTTAAATGGCTAAATCAACATTTACTACCAAAGCCTAAATTGGTAGGCTTTGGCTGTGTTTATGGAAGCCATGTCAGTGAAAGTGTCAGACAAAGTGTAGTACTTCTCTTACCTACTACCTTTACTTCTTACTGGTAGAACATTGAACAGCTGGTTGTTTGGCAAGTGTGATCACTTAGGTGATACAAAGAGGTAGTTGGTTGTAACAGAAGGAATCCTAGCATTGGAATACAGTTTCTGTATCTGGAAGTTTTTTGGTGACCCTGGGTAAATCCCTGGACCTTTCTGAACCTGTTTTTTCAACTGTAAAGTCAGGAAGGTCATGCCTCAAGGATTTGGGGAGGCTATTCAAAGGTTAAATTCACATCTATATGTAAAAACTCCAGGTGAATTTTCAGTACTGTTAATGTTACAGCAGAATTATCACCAAAGGCCAGAGCTGTTGCTTGGCAGGCTCCCCTTTTCTTTCCAACCTGATTGGTGAGTGAGCCACCAGAATTGCCTTCAAGAGACTTCTGATTAGCAGGAAGAACGCCGAAAGCGTGGATGGGGGGATAGTCCAAAGAAATTGTGAATATGGTTTGGTTTTATAATTCCGTGCTGCCTTTTACAGTTTGAAGAGCTAAGCCAGTTTTCCTGAAAGTTTTAACTAAACTGCATTTTTTTTAAAGGAATGATATTTCATTCATTTTATTTCTATAATTTATTTTAAATTTCTTAGTATTGTAGCCACTCCTTACATATTCTGTAGCTCAGTTGTCCAGATCATCTCTAGGACCAACATGTTAGTTAATTGCTACTTTAAAACATACTGTCCCCAAAACTTACTAGCCTAAAACAACAGTAATTTTATTTGCTTGTAATTCCGGGGGCCAGCAGTTTGAGCTGGGCTCGGCTGGTCAGCTCATCTCTTGGGCTTGCCTCCGTTACTCCTGTGTCTCCCTGGGGTTGGATGGTCTGAGGTGGCTCTGTCTGGGGTGTTGCGGTTCTCTTCCACGTGGCCTCTCATCTTGCAGAAAGCCAGCAGCGGGGCTTCTCTATGTGGTGGCTGCAGGGCAGCATTCTAAAAGGGTGAGTGTGGCAGCTCGCAGGTTTCTTCAGGCTCTAAACTCAGGCAGCCTCTCCTTGGTCCAGGCAGTTCATGGAACCAGCCCAGATTCTAGGTATGAGGGAAAAGAACTCTACAAAGGGTTTGTTACTGTTTAAAATTGATATCAAACAGTTGTTATTCTTATTGCTGTTGACAAGCACAGAGTAGAGAAGGGGGTATTTTAGTCCCAAACTATCAAAGTTTGAATAATCTGAAGGGTTCCTTAGCTCAGGAGCGGTTAGGATTCCTGTTTCGATTAGGATATATTCCAGACAATATCTGTGGGCCACATAAGTTCTTTAAGTTTGGAGCTTATAGGGTGAGATCTCTCAAAAGGATCCTTCCCCAGACTTTCCTTGGAGGAACAAAGTCATTCCATTCTGATGGAAGATTTTCCTAAGGCCACCAAGATTCTTGAGTTATCCTTGAATCATTCTGAGATCAGACATAGACTAGGGAAGGACAAGCCCCTTCAGAAAGGGAAAGAACAAAGAGGCCTTTGGTGCTATGGTAATGTATTTTCATGTACGACTGTAAAGGAATCGTAATTTGTCTTTCTGTATTTGTTGAGGAACTACCAATATACTTTTGGTCTATTTGCAGTGGCATCGAAATTTAATCTGCTTTCTCAGTGACCCTTGCCTAAAGTGTGTTACAGACTTCTTTGTCTTACACACTGCATAGCCAGTATGCTCAGCCTCTCTTGGACATTGTGCAGTCACTCACCTCTAGTAAATTACATGTACATACTTGGTCTTTCTCACGTGTTTGGCTGCTTTCGGTTTTTTGCTTTTTGCCTGCCTGTTTTTAAGCCGTGTTCATAGAGAGGCCAGGTCGCTAATTTCTGTGTACTTCTTACATTTTTTTGCTTTTTATAATAAAAACACATATAATAGAAATGTAGGAATAAATACCTTTGGCCAGCTTATAAGATAGCTAGAATTTCACCATTCTCAGAAATAATTCTGAGAGACTGATTTTCACCCAGAAAATGATGACTTCTTTTTCTGGGCATTGTTTCTGACATTTTAGTGTAAAATGAAATGTTGTTACTTTTAGTTTCTTAATTTTAAGTGTTCTTTGGAGTAATTCTCTATAATTTTTTTTTAATAGGGACAATTTATTGGCGGATTGTTTGCAGGGTTGTTTCGTGGTGACATGCACGCTGTGCGCATTCATCAGCCTCGTGTGGTTGCGAGAGCAGATAGTCCACGGTGGAGCCCCGATTTGGTTGGAGCATGCCGCCCCGCCCTTCAATGCTGCTGGGCACCACCACAACGAGGTAACTCCTCCGCCCCCGGTGATTCTATTTAAGTGGGACCTGGGAATTACTGTCGCCTTCTGAGACCTAAACCCTTGACTCCTGTGTCTGACATTGGGAAGCAGGGCAGTGAAAAGGTTTGGGAGAAGATTAAGGGAGATGCAAAAAATCAAAAGAAGGCTACTTTTACTTTGCCTCTTAATTTTCTGGTGAGATTGGGAACAATGTTAAGGGTGTACTGAAGCGCTCTTGTGTTTCCTTTGCCTGGATTTACTGCTTAACACTGGCCTGGAAGTTACCACACATACTTCTGGATGTGAAGCTGACATGTTGCCTGGCTCTGAGGAGGCTCCATACCTCCTTGGTGCATCAGTCTCTTGTTATGTAAGATGCCTGTGTTTTCTGCTCCCCGTAGCAACATCACCAAAAGTAGAAAAATTGGAACACTGTTAACAGTCTCATGCATTTTCAGTGTTTCTTGATGAGAGATGCCATGCTTAACGTTAGATACAGGAGCATTTGCTAGAAGTGTTAAGAGAAAGAGGATAAGGTAAATAATTTTTGGTGCGTTGGTTGCTGAGAAGTTATGTCAAAATATTAACTACTTTCCGTTGGAAATCTGTTTATATTTCATACAATTTTATTATGAAAAATTGACTCTTAAGATACTCAGAGTGATAATTAACAACTTAACTTTTCATTTAAGGACTTTCTGCTCTGTCAGTGTGTAGCTTGATGTCATCAAAGTCTGCCATACTTTTTTTTTTAAGTTTTTAAATGTTCATTTATTTTTGAGAGAAAGTGTGCAGGAGTGGGGGAGGAGCAGAGAATGAGGACAAAGAATCCCAAGCAGGCTCTGCGCTGTGAGCGCAAAGCCCGTCGTGGGGCTTGAACCCACGAGCTGTGAGATCATGACCTGAGCCAAAGTCGGATGCTCAGCTGACTGAGCCACCCAGGAACCCCCAAATTCTGTCATACTTTTTTCTTTACAGAGTTAACAGTGTAACTTTTCCTTAGCAAATCACAAACACAAAATGCGAGACTACAAAGTAAAGGCATTTCTTAGGTAGTATTAATATGTTTAGGGTTGTACCTCCTATTTTGAAGCATTTAATGCAGTTTGTTTAGAATCTTCATTGACTCCATGGGAGTTCAGTGTTTTCCTTGACTGTAGCTGTGTCTTTGCATTTGGTCGGTAGCAGAACTTTGAAAGAGCCAGAAGAAAACGCATACAGGAACTGACAAGAGTCCCTGTGGATAGGTTCACCTACTGAGCAAGAATAAGAAACTTTTTCCTCAAGTCTTTAACTAATAACTGAGGATTAAGTTCTGTATCTGTACGGGTGTAAACAAATAGGTACGTAAGTGAATCTGTTTTCATCCCTGAGGTAGTCCGTGAAGGCAGTAAAGAATTGCAGCTCTTTCCCCGAGTTGGTTGTGGGGTTTGAGTCTCCTCATGAGCTGCCCCCACTGCCCTGCCGCCCTCCAGGAGAATCTGAGTTCTCTCTTCCCAGAGTTAAAGAATGGAGTTGGAAGGGCACCCGAAGACACCAAGAGATAGAGAAGTCCAGAATGATCAAATAAAGTCATCCCCAAATGAGATGGTGGCTGAGGAGCCAGAGGTCATCCTAATAATGGCTCCCCAGGTCCAGGTTCCACAAGAACTTTCTGGGCTTCCCCCGAGGAGCCTTGATGAAGACTGTGTGGAAGACATTGAGATCATTCTGTGAAGGAATCCTCTCAACCCCTTAGTCTCCAGGCAGAGGTTGAAGCAGGGCGCAAGGGTGTCCTCAGACCTTTCCAGGATCTTGCTGGACAGTGGCTGAGACCCGTGTTCATACAGAGGAGCAGACTGCGGAGACACTGGCGTAGGAGTAACCGGGTTGTCTCTCCTGAGGAGCTCAGAGCGCAGGTGCAGGGATGCCGGCCTGGGTCAGAATCCCTGGTTGAGTCTCACGGCTCCTCCTTGCTCCGCCTCCCAGAGAAGTGCCCAGCGCTCTCTTGTCGCAGGGTTGGACTACAGTCATGGGGAATCTAGCCCTGGTTCTGCTGGAGTTTGCCTTTCACTAGTTACAGTAAATGAGAACTCCGGTCTGGATCTCTGTGGCTGAGGCAGCTGTTTCCTGAGACTGTGAGCTCCAGGGGTTTCTCTCTCCTGTTAAGACCGTCAGCCTGCTGCTTATTTTCACTCTGCTGAACGCCTCCATTTTTTCACTTTGTGATATGTTTTATTGTACTGCTTTTATGTGTACAAAGAGAATATTGCTTTAACTCCAGATTCTCGATTCTTGCTCTGCTGGCGTGAGTAGAAGCTTCTTTAACCACACTAGTAACTCATTTGGGATGTGCTTGAAATGTTAAAGTTTGGTCCTTAAAAAAATTTTTTTTAAGGTAAAGAAGGACTATGGAATCATACATTCAGAATAGCTAGCCAGCTTTGTTAATCCATTTTCTGTACTGCTTTGTGAAACCCCTAAAGTATACTGAAGGAGTATACACACTGTGACATGAACTTACGCTCTCATATACGGAGTTGGATCACAATCAAATACTTACAGAAAAGATGTCTTTGAGAGGTGTTTTTTGGAGTTTTAACAGAGTGTGTTAGTTTTATTTTTTTAGCAAGAAGAGTGCGATTTGGAAATAGAGTAAAACTGAGACACGTTAGCTACATTTCTGGGCTCTCTGTCATTTTAGGCTCCAGCGGGAGGAAATGGTGCTGAGAATGTGGCCCCTGAGCAGCCTGCCAACCCACCGGCCGAGAACGCGGTGGTGGGCGAAAACCCCGATGCCCAGGACGATCAGGCAGAAGAGGAGGAGGAGGACAACGAGGAGGAGGAAGACGCGGGCGGGGAAGATGCCGCCGACGCCAACAACGGGGCCCAGGGTAACGCCCGCCGGCCTCTCCTTCCGCGTCCTTCGTGACCATGAGTTCCGCGGAGAAGGCCTAGAGTGTTCAGAAGTTCATGGTCTCGGAGTTGTATTTCTAACCTGTTTTTACTCTGTTCTGGCAAACTTGCATTTCTGGATACACATATGTGTAATTTTTCTTTTTCTGTGAAGCAGGGTACATTTTGTGTTTTATTTATGTATTTATGTATTTAATGTTTATTTATGGGAGAGTGCAAGCTGGGGAGGGGTAGAGAGAGGGAGATGGAGGATCCCAAGCAGGCTCTGTGTTGACAGCAGCGAGCCTGATGGGGGGCTCACATTCACAAGCCACGAGATCATGGCCTGAGCTGAAGTGGGACGCTCTACCGACTGAGCCACCCAGGAGCCCCACATTTTGTGTTCCAAAGTCCTGCTTTACAGAGGACTTTTACAGAATGAGTAGGAAGAAGTTATTTGTAAGTTGTAATAGATCCTAGTTTTTTTTAAGGGATTTGATACAGATTTACCTATTCCCTTCCGTTTCTATGAAGTCAGCACAGCTCAGTTGAAGTGTACACTGCAGGCCAGATGCCATTAAGGGGACCATTTCTCTTATTTTCTAGTAGTTTGTAACTCTAGAAAGTTAAGGAAAATCCAGGACCGTGCCTGCCAGTCAGCTGTTACTAGCTCACCACCTCCATTTCCCCCTCTTGCCCCAGAGTCTTCCTGTCAAGCACCATACTGTCTCTGGGCCCACTTGACATCACTGATACAAAGTGCCTCCTGGATGCCAGGCACTGGTCCCTGCCTTCATGGAACTTCTGGTCTGAGCGAAGAGGCAGGAATACCTCATTACACATTGTGATAAATGTGCGGGTTGCTCTGAGGTTGCTGCTGGGAGAGACCTTTTGTAAATAGATGGTCTAGGTAGCGCAGAGTAGGTGGTAGCTGAGCTGAGACCCGAAGGATGAGGAGCCAGTTGTGTAATGGGAGCAAGGGGCCTTCATGGGGAGAGGCGAGTGTGTGTTCAGAGGCTCTGAGAATGCGGCCCTGCTGCTGCTACCCTGGTGCGGCCACCGTTTCCTTCTCTCGGTCTAACCCCGTAGCTCCTAAGTAGCTCCTTCCTTGGGCTCTTGCTCCACGTAGTGTTCGTAGTGCTCATCCGCCTTTAAATTCTTGTAGTGGTTTTTCCATTATACTAACAAATAAAACACAATCCAGTGTTACCTTCCCCTCTTGTATGATCTGATCTTAGTCTGCCTTTCGTATTCTATCTTCTATCACCCTTCTCCCCTGAAGAATTCTTGTCCCCTGCCTTCCTCATTCTTCTCAAATTTGCCAGATTAGTTCTTGTTTAGTTCCTCTCTTTCACATAATCCTATTTATTTCCTTTCTAACACTTAACCACAATCTAGAATCACCTATGTATGTATTACATTTACGTGTGTGTGTGTATTATATATAATGTGTTCTTCCTACCTAACAAGCAAGTAATGTGGTTCAGCTTCTCATCAGTAGTTTATAACAAACCAAATTAAAAGAATGTGTTTTATTATTTATGGTTCAGGTTCCATCAGTAATCTTTAAATTACAATTATATTTCCAGATGACATGAACTGGAATGCTTTAGAGTGGGACCGAGCTGCAGAAGAACTTACGTGGGAAAGAGTAAGATTCTTTCATGCATTCTATCTAGTGTTGTTGTTTTTAATTAATTTTTTTATTTGAGAAAGAGCACAAGGCAGGGGTGGAAAGAGAAAACCCCAGGCAGGCTCCTGACTGTCAACACAGAGCCCAGTGCAGGGCTCGAACTGATGAACTGTAAGATCATGATCTGAGCTAAAATCAAGAGTCGGAAGCTTAACTGACTAAGCTACCCAGGTGCCCTGCATTCTAGTGTTTTAACCTGAAACTGTTTTAAAATTGGGAATGTTTATATGTATACACTTGTAGTTAGCATTTGATGGAAACTGCAGTAGAACTTGAATTTCTAGAGAAAAGTGATGTTTGTGGGTAAAAATATTAAAACTATAATCTAATACTATTTTTCTATTTTCTGGCCTTTAATACAAACACATTGTGGACTTCTGAAGAAAGGAAAAATTTAAATGAAATATTATTCTGATACTGCAAGTTAATAGGTCCTGAAACGTTGACTGGCTCCATAGCTAATGTAAGAATTAAATTCAAGATAGAATTGTTTTGATTTTATAATCATAAGATGTGGAATAGAAGGAGGCCCAGATATAACTCTAGTAAGTTTTTTACTCTCTGAAAATGATAAGCTGTTTTAGAAAGTAGCAGATAAGGATTATGTTTACAGATGATTGAAATTGAGCCTTTTTTATAAATAGAAAAACAAATCCTGTTGCATCTTTAATTTATGCATATTGTTATTTATTTTAGATGCTAGGACTTGATGGATCACTAGTTTTTCTAGTAAGTAAAATTAATATTTTTTTAATAATAGAGTTGTGATTTAATTGTTGATCTTAATGACTCAGCAATTTCAAATTTACAGTATTATGTGCTGGCTTTTTATACTAAAGGTCAGCATGCCCTGTGCCTTTTGATTACTTGATATGTTGAAGAAAGGCTTGTTTTGTGTATTGAAATATTGGCAGATAACAAAGGTAATAGTATTTAAAAAGGTAATTGTTGATTACTCGATTTTTAGAAGACAAAATGAAATACAGATTGTAGTTAGGAAGAACTTGATCTTTCTTTGGGTGGGGGGAGTCTTTTAAACTGGTAAAAATAGAGGAGCTTTGCAGTGTTTCCAGTGAGAGGCCCGTTTTCCTGTTAGGTTTCCACTGTTTGCCGGACCTCACCTATCTTCTTTACCTTCCTGGTAAAGGGTACAAGTCAGAGGTGAGGAATAGTTCTTTAAAGGAGAAGTGATGCTCTTTCCAGGTTCTGTAATACGAAATCACTTGGGATTTTTGAGTAGTGAGATGACTTCAGCTGCATGTGGAGCAATCATGCCAGGCGGTCTTGGGGGTGGCAGCACGTAACGCGTACTGGGAGTGGATGAGTGGCTGGTGGGAACGAGAGTTCTAAGAGCCCTGCTGAGAAAACCGGGGTGTCGGGGGCGGGGGGAAAAAGGGAACCAAGGAACATCAGATGACCTTGCAGAAGCCGTGAGAACAAAATGGACAGTGGAAAGCACCGTGCAGTTTACATCGATAAAAAGTTCAGAATTAATGTGATTTTCAGTTTTCCTCTAGTTGGAAATTTTCAGTGTCTTTTGATTTAAGTGAAATCTGGGCGTTATTTATGAGAATGTGTCATTTGTAGTGGCTTATTTCTGAAAAGGAAATGTTTATAGATTGAGTTTTTTCCCTACATGCAACATTATGAACTTGAGTTTTATTAGGCTTAATTTTCTGAGCTATGTAATGAAAAATAAGTTGCACATAACTTCTGAAATGAAATCTTCACATATAGAGTGAAAATTCCTGTCTAAGGGCAATAGTCGGGTTAGATGCACAGTAAGAATTGGATGTCTTGCTAACGCTTTTCTCTTTTAGGAGCATGTCTTCTGGGTGGTGTCTTTAAACACACTCTTCATTCTTGTTTTTGGTAAGTGGTGTTTATGCTGTTATTTATGGTAATACGATAGGAGTTTAGTTTTTTTTTGTATCCTTGTTACGGGTTTTGTGTTTGTTTTTAAACACAGGGATGTATGAAATGGTTTTAGTTAGTTGTCCTGGATTGGAAGGCCCCAGGTGTACAGGTACCTTTTCTTTCCTAAGCGACATTGACTGTAGTTACCTACCATCTCTGTTTCTTTGAGGGCATTTCCGTCTCTTTTTATAGAAGTTGATTTTAGACTGAGTTGAGAATATGCATCATCCTGACTCTGGAGCCAGTTTTGTGGCGACTATCTGTGTGTTCTCTCCTCGGGCAGAAGATCTTGTTTCCTCTGTCACAGTCCTATCTGAGGCGTTCCCAGGGACCCTGGCTTGGGAGCTGTCACCAGAGACGGGTATAGGCTTGAGGAGAAGAGTGAACCTTTCCCAAGTGTGAATTTCCTTTAGAAGCAAATTTCAGTAAATGCAAAGTCACTTTCAGACACTTTGATAGCTGCAGCTGTGAGAGTTTTGTGACCGCACATGAGTCCCTCCTGTTGGGAGTAATTAGGGAAAGGAGGATGGGGGCGAGGAGACAGAATTCACAGGTTTTTCTGCTTTGAGAAAGATGCTATTCCTGCACCTCTCAAGGGTGTGTTAGAATCAGACTGTTAGATTGTGCTGTGATTTGTGTCTCATAGAGATACCTCCCACTACATATCTCTCGATAGGGCTGATCTTTGAGAAATTGCTCCTTTCTGCATGTAAGTTACCCCTTAATTCTGCTGAGGAGCAGCAGTATAGATTTCCCAAGGTTCTTACACTGAATTCCCAGTTATTTGCTTTGGGTTGGCGACCACATTGTGACTCAGAAAGCAGTTGTCTTCAATGGAAAGTGTTGAAGTATTGTAAAAAAGAAATTGAATACGTAGATTTGAGAATGAGACAAAAAAAATTATTTCTGAATATTATTTATGGAAGAACAAAATAAATTTAAAGGTATCTTGTTGAAACAAAATTATCTTGAAAAAGTTCCATTGATTCTTAATTTTTAGTAGCTATTTAAGATGCAAATTGATAGGAAGATCATCCTTTGTTTCCTTTTGCACAGGGGTGGGGGGAGGGTGTAGAAATGTGAAAATGCAGATTATTCTGCATACATTCTTCATTTTGTAAAATAATTGGTATATACATAGAGTGAAACTGTTTTGATTCTTTAAGAGAAAAAATGATCTGTAGATTTTGTCTTTGTTCTAGCAAGAAAAGCTTAATGCTAAATTAATGTTTGGAGGAACAAGTCACCTTTAAAACATGAATTATAGTGGGGCATGTGGCTGGCTTAGTCGGAGGAGCATGCAGCTCTTAACCCTGGAGTTGTGAGTTGAGCCCCACATTGGGTATAGAGATTACTGAAAAATAAATAAAATGAATAAACGTTAAAAACAAACAAGTCATGAATTATAGAATTGGGAGCACTCATTTATGCAAAGCAAATCTAAGTAAATTTGTTTCAATGTGGCTTCTAAGCTTATGCTATAAAAAAGTTGTTTCGTAAACCTGTATATAGTATACTTAGGATCTTTTGAAGTGAAGCACGAAGTTTTCCTCTTTTTAGGAGTACATTTTTCCTTAAAAGTGAATGGTCATTGGGATTAAGCATACTCCTATTTCTTTCCTACTTTGGTTGCTCTGTTGGAATTTTCCACCTGCATTTTTGGCCTCTTTTGGTCATGTATGTTGCAGAATTGTATCCTTACAATGCAGCTGTGTTCTAGTAGAAGGGAATGATACTGTGAGAAACTGACCTTAATTTCAGGATGCTCATCTGGTAGTTGCTGTGTAATTGGATAGAAATTGATTGCTAACAATTGGTGCTTCTTCGGAGTCTGTTTGAGTCATTGTCAGAGTTGGGTGAGAGAACAAAACAGGAAAAATTCTGCATGTAGTTTTTTCTTAACTCTTATAAGAATTTCTTGTGCTTTATAATACACATAATTCATTAGTAAAATAATGTGTAATAATTTATAATTTTAAATATGTTGAGAATACCTGTTCAAAATAATTTCTACCCATGGAATATAATCAGTTAGAAAGGTGTGGTAGCCAGATCCCTGTAGATTCACTCTAAATTTTGTCTTAATGATTGAATTCCCCTCGCGGCTTCCATAGTAATTTGTGCTGTTCAGTTAATTTTGCCGTAAAGAAAATAAAATTACATTTTATTAAGAAAAATAAAATTTTTTTAATGTGACAAGAACGATTTGAGGAAAAGAGGCTATAAAACGTTTCACTATGAAAATTTTTTCATTCAATCATAGTGTCTATCACATTGTACTAAATTAGCAGAATTTAATTTTTTTTAACAGTCCATCATATTAAAAATTCATAGATTGTCTTCTTAAATGTCATTTTGCAGTTGGTTTGTTTGAATGAGGGTGAAAATAAAGTCTACACACTAGTTTTGGTTGCTAAGTCTTAAGTTCCTTTTGATCTAGAATATTCTTCTTTGCTCCCTTCCTCTACTCCTACCCTATTTTGCCATTGATTTCTTGAATAGACTAGGTCAGTTCTCCTACATTTGTTTGATTGCTTCTTGTATGCTGTCCACCACCTTGCTCCTTTGTCTCTGTATTTCCTTTGAACCGGAACACGTAAGTAACATCATAGTTAACCTGAACCTGAACCTGTTTGTTCAGAAGAAGCAGGACAGGTGTGCAGTTCTTTCCCTTCAGTTATCAGGTTTCAGGGTAAGGAATTGATGTGCTATTTCCATGGGTGATGAAAGCGTTTTTTCTTGTGTTGATTTTTTTCCTTTTGTGGTTTTGTTTTTGGCTTACCCTTTTTGAGTATTGTGAACTCGTGTATTTGTGAAGCATTCACTGTGTTTCCATCAGTTTGGTCATTCTTTGATGCTCATATCGTCTTTTCTTTGGCCTGTGAGACCTTCATGATGGTTCCTGTGTCCTTTTACCGTGAGCCTGTTAGACTTTGATATCTTTGTTGTTTTTCGGTTATGGAGAATGTCCCCAGGCAGTACATTTTTTAATCCAGTTCTGGAATCTTTCATTTCTCGAAGAAGCTCTGGTTCCTTTCAGTGTGGGGTTGGTACTAGGAGTGTTCACTGTTTTGATTTTGAAGTTTTCATTGAGTTTTTTCTTCCCCTTTTAGCATTTTGCCCTTACCATATTGGTCATTTCTCCCTTGTTGGTTTGGGATTTGAAGAACACGTGAGTATAATACTTTTATAGACTTACTTTCATTACTTTGCCCTAAATATGGTATTTGTTGAGTAAATGACAGTGTTGTAGAGTTTCTTCACTTCTCAATTTGCCTTACGCAAAGGACTAATTATCCAACATGATCTCATTCCTTTTCTTTTTTAAACTAACAGTGGCCCAAGACAGTAGATAATATTGCCAGCTGAGGAAGATGTGCTCTGAATTCCATGATGCACTGTCTTCCTTCCTGTTGGCTGGGTCAAGGCATGCCACTGGACAGTTTCCTTACAGGATGATTTTTGATTGGTTTGTTTTGGAATGATAGACTCTAGTGTTTTCTAAAGAATTTGTTTTAATTTTGACATCTTGTTTTTAGAGGTAGATAAATATTTGGATAGTCAACTACGACGATTTTGTAGTTTTTTGTAGACCAGATTTTTGTAGACCAGATTTTGTAGACCAGAAAGATCTAGTCTTTCAAGGAAGAGCGGATATATCTGGAATGTTCTTTTGAATTTGTGTATGTAAATCTGGAAAGATCAAATTCTGAAGTGTTCTAAAAGGGCAGAGAGATGTGTTTCAGTGTTTAATTGCAGCTCTACTCCTCACAGTTATACACTTGAAAGGTTCAGATAAATGCTTTGATAGATTTGACTTCCCAAACTATCATCACTTGCTGTCTGAAATTCAGGAACCCAAAAGATTTGTCACCATCCACACTTTTACTGTCTGTAAGTTGAAAATGAAACGGATTTGGAGAACAAGGGAAATGTCAATAGTCGTTCCTGGGGGTAGGAGGTGAGGCAGCTGAGATGTACCTGGCAGGCGGGCCGCTTGGGTGGCACCTTGCTGCTTTCATTGCTTAGCCCTTCGAGAGTCCCCCTCAGGCTGGAATAGAATGGAGACCAGTGTATTGCAGCTGTTAATTTTGTAAAATTTAATTCACTCTGCTTTTATTTTGTCTGCTTGAGTAGAGTGTTATTTGATTTTGCCTCATCTTTTTATGATATGTAATAGTGGGAGAGTCTGGTTTGCAGAGATGTCATTCAAAGGGGATTTTATAGCTGTTTTATAACAGTTCACTTTTAGTCTGCTTGGATTGTTCATACAATGTTAATCTGGGACGTAGGCCATATGGTAAAGTTAAATTTTATTTATTTTTATTTCCAGGTTCAAGCGTCTCATTTTGAAGGTCTAATCACAACAATAGTTGGATATATACTTTTAGCAATAACACTGATAATTTGTCATGTATCCTTTAATTAAGAAACGTGGGTGTTCAGTGATGTTGTTATTCATACCAAAGAGTTGTTCCTGTTAATGACAAAACTGTTTCTCTTTTCTTGTCCTCTCAGTAAAAACTGTAGATATATGATGGATACCAACTTGACAATAAACTATTTAAAAAACAAAAACAAAAAACTGTAGATATATGTAGTGAGGATGAGGGCAGATAGAGTATGAAATAAATTATATGTCAAATAATAGTAAGTGTTGCCTAAATAAGTACCTGTTTCACTGTACCTTTAAATGCTCCGTTTTTCCTTGACTAGATGTTGTAGGGCTTGGCAACTCTTGTTAAATTTCATAGGTCTCGTCGCTTGCTGGGAGTCTGCTATATTGTTGTTAAGGTAATTCCTGTTAGAAGTTAAAACTGGAAATGATTTCTCCCCATTTGGATGTTACTGACGGTCTCTGTTTTTACCTAAGGTCTCTTTGCTAGTGGTGGTAGAGATTGGAGTGTTCCCACTCATTTGTGGCTGGTGGCTGGATATCTGTTCCCTGGTGAGTTTATTGTTCATTATCATATAATCTAAAAGGCTTCAAAAAAGAAGGTGTTTAGAATGGATTATTTTTTAAAGGAAACTCAACATGATGATAATTTGCTTATTTTTTCTGAGGATGTATCATTGTGAAGTCTTAACATTACTAATATTTCTTGAGTACCTAAATTTTTAAAATGTTTTATTTATTTCTGAGAGAGACAGCATGAGCAAGGGAGGGTTAGAGAGAGAAGGAGACACAGAATCTGAAACAGGCTCCAGGCTCTGAGCTGGCTGTCAGCGCAGAGCCTGACGCGGGGATTGAACCCATGAACTGTGAGATCATGACCTGAGCTGAAGTCGGATGCTTAACTGACGGAGCTACCCAGGCGCCCCCGAGTACCTAATTTTTTTTTTGAGGCTTTGCAAAATTTTGATGTCAGAGTATTTTGACTGGAACCTTTCTAATCAGCGAAGAATTTTTGTACCCATTTTACCCTTCTAAATTTTACAATAATGCCAAGACATTACGTACATAAAGAGAACAATCTGATAAGACTATCTTTGTTTAGTAAATTCAACTTTGGTCATTTTTTTTTTTAAACTAAGATGCTTAGTCTTGATTATAATTTTTAATGGCTGTCCGTGATAATCAGGTTTTGACTTTTCAAAAATACTTTGTATGTAGAAAAGCTGCCTTTGGGTCTTCTTCACCCATACCTTACTGTTAAAACTTGTCATGAATGCCATCCTGTAACCAAGGAAAAAAGGTATTGTTAACCAAAAATGGGTCTTTCACAGTAGCAGCATTAGTAAAGTTTTTTTTTTTTTTTTTAAGTTTATTTTTTGAGAGACAGAGACAGTGCAAGTGGGGGAGGGACAGAGAGAGGGGGAGAACGAGAGTCCCAAGCAGCCTCCGCACTGTCAGTGCAGAGCCTGACACGGGGCTTGAACCCACAAAACCACAAGATCATGACCTGAGCTGAAACCAGTTAGTCGGACACTCAACCGACTGAGCCACCAGGTGCCCCTGCATTAGTAATTCTTATTCACCAATTGGTTTATCAGTCTTCCTTCTGATATTTAAAGATTTCAAGTGTCATTATCTATCTTTGAAATAACATCTTGTATCAGTTATATTTCTGTCACATCACACAATGACATCAGAAGAACTATTATGTCCTAGAGCATCATAACCCACACATGATGATGTGGTCATTTCCTGAAAGATGGAGATGTTCATTTGGTAAATGTAAGTGGTACAGATTTCTCTCACCTGTTTGTTTTGATTTAGGAAATGTTTGATGCTACCTTGAAAGATCGAGAGCTGAGCTTTCAGTCAGCGCCAGGTACTACCATGTTTCTGCACTGGCTGGTGGGAATGGTGTATGTGTTCTACTTTGCCTCCTTCATTCTGTTGCTGAGAGAGGTAAGTTCTCAGGGAAATGCCAGCACTGTCCATTTAAAGGAAGGACTTTGTTTTAACCACATGTCCTACCGCAAAGGCTATTATGATTTCCTAACTAATTTTCTCAGTTATTTTAATCTAAGAGGGAATAGCTGATAGATGAGTTTGGCTTTATGTTTTTAAGCTGTTTTTAGTTATATTTGTCTCAAAAATTGATAAATTTTATTATTATTAGTGTCTATAGTTATGAATTTGAAAGTTGAGTAGACTGAGGGAAAAAACTAAAAGTACTTTAAGTTTTATTTGGCATCTTTTGTAGCTATCTTCTCACACAAATTCTTGGAATTTTATATGATAGGAGTCTGTCTTGGACTCCATTCAAGGAAATCAGTGGTTGAAATACCCAGAGGATATGGTTTTGCAGGATCAAAATGTAAAGTTTGTAATCAAGTACCTTAAATATGGAATCACAGTGAGGGTCCTTTGTGATTGCAGTTCACTTGCCAGATGGGTACCTTTACTGCTCCTCTTTTTAGAATATAGTCCTTCCTGATTTGAAGAGAGTGAAAGTAGGGTCAGTATTTGATGAGTATACGTCACGCACAGTCATTCTATCGCTTTGGGAAGTATAAAAGTGAGTAACTTGTCAAGTGTACTTGCTGCTGTGGATTCACCTCTCATATATTACCACACACTCCCTCGGGGCCAGATGCTGTGCTGACTGCTGAGGTCATAGTGAGAATCAGACACGATTCCCATTTTGATTTTATACCCTGGGAAGGAAGCGAGCCACCTGACAAGTCTGCTTCCTGCAGTGAGAGGTGATGGAGAACGTGGGGCCACCGGAAGAGGTCGGCCGATCCTGTGTGGATGGCTTAGTGCTGTCCTTGGTGTACTTTGTTCTTTGCGAGATTGAGGAATTAAGGAGGGGGGCTGAGGTCAAAATGTTCTCCTAAATCATATAGTGTAAGTTCAGTAAATTCTGCTTGCAAATAAAACTTAACATTCTTTCTTTGAAACAAGTGATTGAGACTAACTTAATCTATTCAAAACTGTATATAGAACCTCTTAAGTAAACTGTTAAGTGATAAACTTTTACATTTAAGTTTTCATCTTCTCGGGATGATGGTTTTTTGTGGTACACAATCCTAGTATTGGGAAGTTCGAGGAAACCTTAGAGGTCAGATGTCAGATACCCCCTCATTTGGAAGATGGAGAAATAGAGTTTGGGCAGTTGAAATGGTACACATGGTAGCTCCGTGAACTTGAACCACCTGAGACCAATACCTGCACTCACCCATTGCCCCATCCCCCACAGCCTCTTGGGGTGATGATTTCCACTGAGAAACGGAAAAAGGATGTAGACAGTAAAATGAAAATGCTGAGAGGTTTCTAACTCCTCTTGGGAGTGTGAGACTGAAATCAGATCTTCTGTTAAACATTGATAAATTGCAACATAATTTTTTCACCAGATGACATAATATATATTGTGACAGTTTTTTTATTTTTCTAGTTTTATTTTGTTTTAATATTTAAAAAAATTTTTTTGAGAGAGTGAGTGGGGGAGGTGCAGAGAGGGAGGGTACAGAGGATTCAAAGTGAGCTCAGTGTGGACAACAGAGAGCCCGGTGCGGGGCTTGAACTCACGAACTGTGAGATCATGACCCAAGCTGAGCTGAAGTTGATCCTCAACTGACTGAGCCACCCAGGTGCTTCTATAGTGACAGTTTTTTAAAAAAATACTTATTTTTTATCTTAGAGATTTAGCTTTCTTGACAAATTATACTTAATTTGTTCATTGAATGATTAAATGGACATCAAACACAAGATAGTTTATTTCATATAGATTCTGATTTAGGAACTTCTTTTCATAGGAAAGCCATGTGAATTTTCTGGGGTCCATTTTATTAAGTTTTATGAGCTTTTCTGTTAATATTTTAGCTCATCTACAGAGTCTGAAGATATTGGTGAGTATTCATAACATTTAGAATATATTTGCAGGTACTTCGACCTGGTGTCTTATGGTTTCTAAGGAATTTGAATGATCCAGATTTTAATCCAGTACAAGAAATGATCCATTTGCCCATTTATAGGCATCTCCGAAGATTTATTTTGTCAGTGGTAAGCACACCGTTTTATTGTTTTTTAAGTAAAGTGTGCTACCCTTTTGTATTATTTTTTGGGGTTTCTTTTGGGGTGGAGGGGGCGGTCAGGGACTAGTAGAGTAGATATATTGAGCTATTTATGTTTATCTAAGCCTGTGGAACTTAGTTGTCAAATAGCTGTTCTGTTGGTTATTTTGATAAAGTAAATGTTGACTAAAACAGTCATCCCCTGATTCTTTAGTAGTATAATTGATGGCCATTTTATGGGGTTTTGAATTACACTTAATTTGCATTGGAGCAATGGAGATTCATTAATAGTTTCTAAATTAAACTCTAAACCAAAGTATCTCGAAGTTTCTACCCTGCCAGGAAAAAGAAATTACGTAAAGCTAAGTTTTTTGAAAATAACATTTAGAAAGCAGTATGGTGCCTTTTGGGAACCGTTGTGGCCATTAATATGGGTCATGTCTTACAATGCTTGTAGGTGGTTTATTAAGTTGCAGACAATTCTGATCCTTCCTTGTAAGTTTCTGACTCTTCACATACCTTGCAGTGATGATCTTTTGTGGCTCCTGTTTGAGCCTTTGTGTCTTAGAGAGAGAGAGGAGCAGCCTTCCCAGAAATGTATTCTCTCCACAAAGTGACCCAAGTATAGTCTGTGGAGTGAGAGCACTCTGGACCGTGTGTGGGTGCATAGCCTCGGCTGTGTACTGGTCGGGTAGGTTCAGAAGTCCACTTGTCTCACAGCCTTGTCCTGCCTTTTCTCCTACACAGATTGTCTTCGGCTCCATTGTTCTTCTGATGCTTTGGCTTCCTATACGCATAATTAAGAGTCTGCTGCCGAATTTTCTTCCGTACAATGTCATGCTCTATAGGTGAGTTTTTTAAATTGAGAAGCTTTACTGATTTAGCTTTATTAATAATCTAGAGTGTACGTTTCTTAACAGATCCTGGAAATCATTTGATAGTTGAGTTTTGCCATTTTAGATTGTATAAACATTAGTTTAGAAGCTACATTTTCCAAAGGAAGACTTACTTTTATGCAAATGAAACGTGCCTTTGTTCAGCATTGAAATGTTTACCATACTTAATGAGAGCATGTTAGCCACCATTATTTTCATATGAAAAGCACATCATAAGGAATGTAGTCATAATTGTATGTTTAATTACAGTTTAAAATTAATATATAAGGCTTATGGATGGAAAATCTTTTTGATTTAAAAGCCTAAGTCACCTAGAAACCTAGTCTCTTCCCCCACTCCCCCGCCCCATTCCTTTTTTCATTGACTTGCATCATCCTTTCAGTTACCTAAACAGAAGTCTGTGGGGAAATTGGATTTCTTCCTCAGACTTCTAATTAGTCATTAAATCTTGTTAAGTCTGACTTTTATTTATTTATTTATTTTTATTAAATTTTTTATTTATTTCTAGGAGAGAGAGAGAGACAGCGTGAGCAGGGGAGGGTCAGAGAGAGAGGGAGTGACAGACTCTGAAACAGGCTCCAGGCTCTGAGCCGGCAGNGTGAGCAGGGGAGGGTCAGAGAGAGAGGGAGTGACAGACTCTGAAACAGGCTCCAGGCTCTGAGCCGGCAGTCAGCACAGAGCCCGACGCGGGGCTTGAACCCACGAACCGCGAGTTCATGACCTAAGCGAAAGTCAGACGCTTAACCGAAGTCTGACTTTTAAAGGTCTCTTATCTAATCCAAGTTGATTTACCACTTCCTTAGTTTAGGCTTTCCTCTTGTTCTCCATTTATAACCCATCCTTAACACCCCTGCCTCTTCCTCCATAATCTACATCCTAATGTCCAGGTCCTGTGCAGGCCGTAGTCTCCTGTGACTTGCCAGCGTCCTGTCCCGCCCTCCGCTGACTGGATTGTCTCTCCAGCCATGCCCCCTCCACCCAGTCTCCCTGAGACACCCAGCTCTTCCTTGTCATCCTTTCTGTTTAGAATGACCTTCTTCCCCAGGTTGAGCTGGAACTCGTTTTGTTATCTTTTCTCAAAATAGAAATTAAGGTTTTATTCTCTGAATTTTTCCCTCACTAGAATAAGTCCACATTCCCTTCTAGTGAATTTGGGTCTGGTTACAGTGAGAACCAGGAAGCTTAAGTTTTGGCTTTATATATTGTTAGGATAGACCAATTTTGGTAGTCAGTTACACTTAGAAGTTTAGCAGTTTTGGGGCTGTATAGTAGTATTTGGTCCATTCTTCCATTCAACAACAACAACAACAACAATGGGGGCCCATCGTATCCCTGGTCTTTGCTGTGCACTAGGTATGTAACCGTGAACAAAACAGAATCCAGACGATTCTCTGCTCTTGTGGAGCTTCTATTTCAGTGAGGGGGAGACACCCCCCAAAATAGATACATAGTATATCAGGGGTGTTAAGTACTAGGGGAAGAAGGAAGCAGAGAAAGAATAGAGAGAGTGGCCAGGATGGGATTGTAATTTAGAAGTGACTGATGAGGACCTAAAGAGGTGACAGCTGAGGAAAGTCCTGTAGGAAGTGCTGAGGGGTGAGCCGTGTGCATTCCCGAAGGGAGACTGTCCTTGCAGGGGTCAGGCACGTGCAGTGACATCAAAGTCTGTTTGAGGAGCCACAGGGAGGCCACTTTGGCTGGGGTGGAAGAAGGAGCATGGTAGTTGGCTGTGAGGTCAGAGAAGTCCTGGAAAGCCAGATCCTACAGAGTCTCATGAGCCACTGTAAGCATTTTGGCTTTAACTTGAGTGATTTGGGGAGTTCTTGACAGGTTTGACTAGAAGAGTGATCTGATACAGGTTAATAAATGTCACCATGGCTGCTGTGATGAGAAGAGATGGGGTCAGGGTGTCCAGGGCAGAAGTGGGAGGCCGGCTGGGAGGAAGGCCCAGTGACCCCAGTGCTGGGATGAAGGAAGTAGCGGTGGAGGTGAGAGGTGGTGAGATTCGGGGTGTTGTTAGGATCCAGTCAGCAGGACCTTGGCTGTTTGAGTGTGGAGTGAAATAAAGGCAGTCAAGGATCTCAGCACCCAGAAGGATGGAGCTGGCTTTTATTGGATGAGGAAAGCTGTGGAGGAGCTGGATTAAAAGGGAGGAGTGGGAATTTGGTAATGATCCATTGAAGATGCCTCATGTCTATAGGGACATTGAGGCGCACTTTGGATACAATGGTAGGAGTTAGGGAAGATGTCTGAGTGGTGCATAGAAATTTACCAAAAGGTGGAAATTTAAGCCACATGGGTTTGCATTCATCCAGGGAGCACGCATAGATGAGAGAGGACAGAGCCTGGGGCCCTCCGTTGTCTTCAGCTCCCTGAGCTAACAGACCTAGAAGGGCGTCCAGTGGGAAAGTGTTTTGAGGAGCAAAAAGTGACCGGTTGTGTCACATGCTGCTGTACAGCAAGTGAGGTGAGGACCAGGACCTGACCATCACAGTTGTCATCACGAAGGTCATTGGCGACCCCTGTCGGGACTGGTTTTGGAGGATTCTGAGGGGGAAGCCTTGCTGGCTTCAAGGGCGAATGGGGCGAGGTGTAAAGATGACGGCATGAAGTACTGGTAATGGAAAATGGAGTCACACTGTAAACCACAGCTGTTTGTAATCGTCCTAGTGACGCGCCAGTGAGTGAGCTGTCACTTGAGCTGCTCCTGCTTCAGGTGGTCTTGCCGGCACTACTGGAACAGGGACACACGCGGCAGTGGCTGAAGGGACTCGTGCGAGCATGGACCGTAACCGCGGGGTACTTGCTGTAAGTAAGCACTTGATACGCTTTCTGACAAAGTGTGTTCTGTGCCCCACTCAGGAGGTAGTAGTTTGAAGAAGAGACCATTTAGTGCTCTCTGCAGGGGCATAGGATACTTACTTTGGTAAATTCTTAATTTTTCTTATTTTCCCAATTATTGTACATCCTTTTATAGACAACATATGCGTATTTCTGTCCTCTTATAGAAGTTCGCTGCTGGCCCAGGTGCTTTCATTCATCACACAGGGTACAAGTAAACGTTTTTTTCAGTGCATTAAACACGAACTGACCTACCCCTTACTGTTGTGGGGTCCTGTCCCGGTGGGGGGTTTCTCGGTCATTTAGTCAGCACACTGCCTTTGTTTTTTTCAAGCTCTGCGTATCATCTACTTATTTTAAAGTGGAATCTTTGTGGTTGAAATGTTTCTTCAGAAAGCATGTGGCATTCTGCAGATGCCTTACTGGGAAGTGTGCATTGGCTGGGACTGGAGAGGGCCGGTGGCCTGTGGCGCCCCCGCCGCCTCATTTCTGCTGTCGCTGGTGTGTGGCCTGCAGGCTTTAGTTGAGTCCCCTGCCACAGCAGGCACAGTAACTGAACCGAATTTTGGGGGGTGCTCTAGACATTCATATTAAATTTGGAAAAGTTTAAAGCGGGTACCAACGTTTAGACCAGAATGAGGGATTAATAGTGCCGTGTATGGGTTCTGCTTGTACTTTTTCTGCCATAAGGAATAATAAGAAACTAAGCCTCCTGTCTGCTGTTTTCTTCTGATCTGAAGTGAGAGTTTTCATTGACGTAATTTTTACACAGGGATCTTCATTCCTATTTATTGGGAGACCAGGAAGAAAACGAAAACAGTGCAAACCAGCAAGTTAACAATAATCAGCACGCTCGCAACAACAACGCGATTCCCGTGGTGGGGGAAGGCCTGCACGCGGCCCACCAAGCCATTCTCCAGCAGGGAGGGCCTGTGGGCTTTCAGCCTTATCGCCGGCCTTTAAATTTTCCACTCAGGGTAAGTAACAGAAGACTTAGCCATAGGCCGCCTGGGTGGCTCAGTCGGTTAAGCATCTGACTTTGGCTCAGGTCATGATCTCACAGCTCATGAGTTTGAGCCCCGCGTCAGCCTCTGCTGAAAGCTTGGAGCCTCGAGCCTTCTTTGGATTCTGTGTCTCCATCTCTCTCTCTCTCCCCCTTTTCTGCTCACCCTGTGTCTCTTTCTGTCTCTGAAAAATAAACATTAAAAAAATTTAAAAATGGCTTAACAGAAGTCAGGTGCTGGTGCTACGAGCGAGCAGGTGGCCCTCTGTGTAGACCTAAGTCTTCCTGACAAGTACCCCCAGCCCGCTCATTCGCAGCATAATGCGTATAACCTAAGAGGAGCTGACCAGATCTCAGAGGTGGGCCATGCTGGGGCTCTGTGCTGCTCCCTGCCGCTTGAAAGCAGCAGTGTGAAAGAGCCTAGTGAAAATAAGAAATACAACATTATTGATATGTTGCAGTTACAGGTCAGGACCTGAAATGAGCATTTTAACGTTTTCCCTATTTAATATTCTTCCTAATACAGCAAGATTGAATAGTAATCTCGTGTTTATATCTGATGAAACTGAAGACCAGATTGGTTAAGGAAGTGTCTGTCCCAGCAGAACTTCCCCCCAGGCCCACCCATACTGTTCCTGACAATGGTTGCAGTGACTTTTGTGTCTTTAAATCTGATGGTCAGGTCTTGGTCCTCACCTCACTTGCTCTATTAGTGATGTGTTGCACAGTTGGTCAATCCTTATCCACAAAAAGCTTTTTCAGAAAGTGTTCAGAAATCTTCAGGGAGGAGATGATGCTTTAAGTCTCTAAAGTTAGGCCAGGCAGAGAATAAAACTGGAAAATGGAAGGGTATTCCAGGCACATGCCAAAACACGAGGCAGGTTAGACACGGTACGTTTGGAACTGCAGGGAATTCAGAGGGTGGAGTGGGGGCGCCTGGGGGGCTCAGACTCTTAGGTGTCTGACTCTTGATGTCCGCTCAGGTCTTGATTTTAGCGTCATGAGTTCAGTCCCAGTGTTGGGCTCTGCACTGGGTGTGAAGGCTACCTAAAAAAAAGTAGGGGTGCCTGGGTAGCTCGGTTGGTTAAGCGCCCGAGTCTTCATTTCGCCTCAGGTCACGATCTCATGATTTGTGAGATCGATCCCTGCTTGGGATTCTCTCTCGGTCTCTCTGTCTCTCTCTCTCTGTCTCTAAATAAATAAATGTTTAAAAAAAATAGACGGTGAGGTGTATGCAGGTGAGCGTGAGCGATGGGGGAGTCATGAGAGATGAGGCTCACAGGCGAAGGTACATTCTGGCCCAGATCAGAGAGAATCGGTAGGAAGTTTCTCAAGCAGCAAAAGCTGACAGGCTCCTCTTGGAGTGTTTTTGTAGGTCCTTCTCAGTCTTCCCTCTAGAGCTCTATCTTCTGGGCCTGGTGAGGGAGAGGCCAGCGTCTGCCTTCGCTACTCCTCTGCCACTGACCCTGGGGGCAGCCACTTTCCTCTGGGCTTGCTCCCTTTTTATCTCGCTGCTCATGTGGGAGCCGCTGCTACACGTGGCACTTGACATTTAAGCTTAATTAAAAGTAAATACAACTTGTAAGGATGTGGTGTGATGGATGTGTTAATTACTTCACTGGTAGGAATCCCTTTACAGTGTGTACGTACAGTAAATCACGTTGTACACTTTAAATATATTACAGTTTGGTCAGTGAGGGGAAAGTACATTTCTAGCAGACAGCACATGGCGAAGTAAGTACAGTGTGAACTGTCACCACCCAGTGACCCCACATCACGTGTGCAGCGGCCACTTGTGTGGTTCCGCCATCAGTCACAGAGAGGTCTAATTAGGCAGCACTGTTAGGAAGCTTTCCTTTTCACAAAAACTTGTTTTTTGAGAATTTGATTAAAAAGTGAGTGTTGGGGTTGATTAAAAAGTGAGTGTTTGGAGATTGAGCCCTGAGTCAGACTCTGCGCTGACAGTGTGGAGCCTGCTTGGGAGTTTCTCTCCTTCTGACCTTGTCCTGTACCTATGTGCACTCTCTCTCTTTCTGTCTCTTTCTCAAGTAAATAAACTATTTTAAATGTTTGAGAGAGAGAGAGGGAGGGAGGGAGGCAGCATGTGCACAAGTGGGGTAGGGGAAGAGAGAGAGGGAGGGAGAGACACACACACACACACACGCTCACTCTCTCACTCACTCTGAAGCAGGCTCCAGGCTCTGAGCTGTCAGCACAGAGCCTGATGTGGGGCTCGAACCCACAAACCGTGAGATCATGACCTGAGCCGAGGTCAGATACTTAACCGACAAGCCACCTAGGTGCCCCTAGATAAACTGTTTTTAAAAATTGAATGATTTTGGGGTGCCTGGGTGGCTCAGTCCGTTGAGTGTCTGACTTCGGCTCAGGTCATGATCTCACAGTTCATGGGTTCGAACCCCGCATCGGGCTCTGTGCTGACAGCTAGCTCAGAGCCTGGAACCTGTTTTGGATTCTGTCTCCCTGTCTCTGACACTCCCCTGCTCATGCTCGCTCTCTCTCTCTCAGAAATAAATAAAACAAAAATTAAAAAAAAATAAGAATTGAATGTTTTAAATTTTAATTTGGAAAATATAAGCTGATTATGTTTTACTTTTATGCTCTTTGATTACAAATTATACATCCTTGTTACTTGCTGATGTATCTGATTATATGAAAATACACACTTTGTTTTGACTGAAATTATAGGTAAATTTACTTTAAAAATCTTTTTTTTGTGAAATGGAAGGAAACCTGGGAATATAAACAATTTCTTCTTCCTGGGAGGATTATGCTGACACGCTGAGGGACGTCCTAAAATATGTTGAGCACATTTGAACCCTTTATGACTCTCGTGCTTTGCCTTGCAGATATTTTTGTTGATTGTCTTCATGTGTATAACCTTGCTGATTGCCAGCCTCATCTGCCTTACTTTACCAGGTATGAGCTCATGATGTGCAGAGATAGATGCCTTGTATCTTTCAAGTTTAAACCTAAAATAGTTTGCGCCTTATTTTTGACTGAATATGGGATATTGATCTCTTTAGGACCCTCCATCTCCGTGGAGTCATTTGTGTTAGAACAGAGGCAGACGAAATCAAGATACAATTTCTGATTCATTTTTAGAAGTACATTACATGTGAACACTCAGTTTTTTTGGACATAGTCTTCAAAAAGTCACCTGTATGGTTTAGGTCATTTTATCAAGTCAGTCTTTTGATGTTCATTAGGTTTGCCCTCATTATATCTTTCCAGTTCACTGCATCTCGTTGCTAGACACCTTTATGAAGCCAAACTGTTTTCCTTTATCGTCTGGTATTCACAGATCCTAATCTTTAAATTTCAGTTAGTTCCTTTATCTGACAGATAAGACACATGTTCTGCAAAGGTCAGGAGTAAATGGAGTTGAGCCCAGAGCTGTGACGAAGTCTTGGGAATGGCTTGCTGCCACCAGGCCTCCAGGTAGTGTTTATAGCAGGCCAGAAAACCCTGAATCATCCTGACACGTGTTAGCCACTTAAAAAATCATTGAAAGTACTTCTCATTCTTATAAGTACGTAAATGTATAGTGAGTTAGTATCTTAATTATAGCACTACTTCAATAATGTTATAAATCAAATTTGTATTGAATATTTGAGTTTTTCCATGAGGGCTGAGGTCAAGAAAGAACAAGTAGGAACTTTAATTTCAAGTGAGGTTTTTAAAAATAATGAGAATATTCTCCAATCTGTAGGAATTGTGATTTAACTTAAAATGGTAAAAATAAAAGTGTTTTTTTTAACTGCTTCTGAATAATAAATTTCAACCTTTAGATCTATACTTAGAATAAGCTCACTACTCCTCATATCACAACTCTCAAAATGATACATCCTGATTAATGGGTGCAATGTAGTAAATACATTGCTGAGAAAGTTTGGGTTTTGAACTTTGGATAGTTTTACATTTATTGTTTTTATGTTCTGTTTTCATGTTTTTATCAGAAATATTAAAAAGTTAAAGGAAGAAAACCTAGTTTTAGTACCTGAATTTGTCAGCAAACCATTGAAGATTGTTAACTAAACATTCCCCTGTTAATCTAATCCCACCATAGGTTACTTTTCTGTAGCTACAGTTCAACTGATGATACCTTAGTACAAACTAAAAACTTAACCCTGTCCTCTCAGAAGCACTTCAGTAGAAAGGTGTGATGTATGGAAGAGAAACTGGCTATTAGATTTTTATTTTTATTTATTTTATTATTTTTTAATTTTTTATTTAATATTATTTTTGTATTATAGTTTATTGTCAAGTTGGTTTCCATATAACATCCAGTGCTCATAATAAGTGTCCTCCTCCATGCCTAGATTTTTAAAAAGCAAACATCCACAGTAACTACAAAAAACCTTGGAATAGAAATATACGTATGTATGTATACGTGTATATAAAATACTAGACATGTCTACACAATTATCAGACGTGATTTTTACATTTTTTTCAAATTAACATGCACATGTGTTTATTTCACATAATATTTACGTGTATTCGTCTTTAGCAATAACTGTCTTCACATTCATACCATTTTGTGAGGTTGCAGAGTCTCATTGCCAGCGGTGTGGCTATTAAGGCTTCGCTCTAGAGCTGGTTTAGTTTCATTGGAGGCAGCGTGCTTCATTGGTCAAGAGCATGAGCTTTGTGGTTCATTGGTCAGGGCATGAGTTCAAATTCAGCCTCCACCCTCATGGGACCTTGATTGGGTAAGGTTCTGTTGCTGAGCCTTGCGTTCTTAATCTTCAAAATGGAAATAGTGGCTACCTGGGGGGTTCTTCGAAGGATTAATGAGATAATATACGGAAGGTTCTCAGCATAGCCACTAGCTCCTTTTAGTTGTTTCAGAGTGACAAATGGCGCTGGATTAAGAAGAACTTAATCCGTAGACACAGACGCAAGACATTTGGGCCTCACTGTTCTTGTTACCCTTATTGGAGAGTAACCAAGTGAAGTCAGTTACTATATAAAATGATCTTGCCTGAGTTAGATTTTTAGGGGTACGCTGTAGAATTTCTTTGTATTAACTCTTCATCCGAGGCAGTTCTTTAGACACTTCTCAAATCTGTTTAAGTTGCAATATATTTGGATCTTTTTTCTACGAAAATTACTTTATTCCTTGATTATTGTACTTTAAAATGTTACTATGCGCATTTCTTATTAAAATAAGGTTAGTTTTCTGTCTTGCTGGACGAGTCAACTGAAAGAAAGTTAATCTGACTTACTTGTAATGTTCCTAAATGTTGAAAGTATTGACAGCATAACATATAAATAAATTCTCCACTTTTGTCATATTATGTCTCTAATGATTTTATTTGGTGGTGAAAACAATGAAAATAACCTCTTCAGTCATTTTCATTTCTGAAGGAGCAGGTTATTGGCGTGACTGGGCAAAGTAGGTGTCACAGGAGAGCTTGTCCCCAGTGACTTCCTGCTGTTTTGGTTGTGTTAATCAAAGAATTGTGTTCTTTAAAGTGTGTGGGGGGTTTTGTTGGGTTTTTTTTTTAATGAAGACATTGATCTATCAAAATGTGATGTCTTTTTACTTACCACTTAAAATGATTGAAATAATTGAAAATACTAACAGAAGGACATCAAGATTATAGTTCTCTTTACATAGATAGCCATGCATCTCATTTATCAGCCTTTCTGTTTTCAGTATTTGCTGGCCGTTGGTTAATGTCATTTTGGACGGGGACTGCCAAAATTCATGAGCTCTACACAGCTGCTTGTGGCCTCTATGTTTGCTGGCTGACCATACGGGCGGTGACAGTGCTGGTGGCCTGGATGCCGCAGGGACGCAGGGTGATCTTCCAGAAGGTGAAAGAGTGGTCCCTCATGGTAGGTTTTTCTAATAAGGAACTGGTCTTGTATGATAGGCGCAGTGGATACTTTTTAGTCATTTCTTTAAATCTTTTCACTTTTGTTCATTATGCATATTGTGTTGAGAGTTGATTTATTTTTAAGTAGGAGGAATATTCCATTAAGACATTAGCTAGTTCTGATTCATTCTGAGAATCACAGATGAATTCAAGGGTCAAAAGAAAATCATGCTATTACGTGATCCAGTAAGGCCCTTAAGTAAGTATTGTAATTAGAAGTTATTTTGGAAATTGTCAAGATATAAGATATTTTGTAGAACTTAAAATCAGGTTAAGTGAAATTTTAAGATATTTTTTCTGAAGTTTGATTTTTTTATCTACTTGAATATGTAAAAATCATGACTTCAGGATTAAGTTCATGTGTTTCATATTAATGGTATTCCTTTAATTACACATTTCTATTGCTAATTCAAGAATGTCTTGGCTAATGTGAAAGTATAGCTAAGTAATGGAAATTATTGCTCAGTAAGTACTTACTTGTACAGAAGTGGGGGAAAGTGTCAGTGTAAGATGGTCGTCCGTGTGTGATGATTGTTATGTCAGCTGCGCCTGCTAAATAGTTTAGGTCACTGCTTATGCCTCTTCATTTGTATAATCGTAGTTTTGTACCTGAATTTAGATTTTAATTTCACTAAAAGGTTACTGTATTAGTATTGAAAGAAAAACTTGAGATTTATTGTGTATTATGAGTGGAGGGGTTTACTTGTTTAATTCCACAAGATAATGAGCAACTATATTTAAAATACAGAAACCAGCTAATAACCAGTTTTCATTTGATAATCTTTTATATCATCAATATGCCTTTTTTTTTTTTTTTTTTACAAATAGTTTATTGTCAAATTGGTTTCCACATAACACCCAGTGCTCATCCCCACAAGTGCCCCCCTCCATGCCCATCCCCCCCCCCCCCACATCCATCAGTCCTCAGTTTTTGTCAGCATTCAAGAGTCTCTCATGGTTTGCCTCTCCCCCTTTCCCCCACTATTTCCCCCCTTCTTCTCCCCCATGGTCCTCCGTTAAGTTCCTCCTAATCTTCCTATACATGCAAACACATGATATTTGTCCTTCTCTGCCTGACTTATTTCGCTCCGCATAACACCCTCAAAGGTCCATCCATGTTGCTACACATGGCCAGATTTCATTGTTTCTCATTGCCATGTAGTATTCCATGGTATAGATAAACCACATCTTCTTGATCCATTCGTCCGTTGATGGACACTTAGGCTCTTTCCGTGTTTTGGCTATCACTATGCCATTTTAAAAAAGCATCTTATATGACCCACATCACATTAGTCTCTTGTTGAAACAAACGTACTCACCGAGGCTACCTTAAGAGAAAGGGAGGTCATCAGACATTAGGGCCACTTTAAACACTCATATCTTTGTCAGGATTCTGTAGTGGTGCTTTCATAGTCTCTCTTTTTTACTCTGTGTTGACTATTTTCATTTTTTGTTGCTTTGTCTGGATTCTAGAGCTGTGCTAACAGCCATGTGGCTATTGCCTACCATATTGGCAACACAGATATAAGACATTTTGGTTATCATAGTGAGTTCTCTTGGGCCACACAGGATTCTCGAGGGAGCCAGTTTGATCAGCTTGATTTGTTACCTTCACTAGGATTTTGCAGAGCCCTTCTCCTGTCCCCATCCGCCTCTGGGGTCACAGGTCAGCCTATGAGTTAGCCATCATTGGATTAGGAGCCTGGGATAATCAGTACCTTTTCTTGGACAAACAAAAGCCTCCTCCTTAGAATGAGATTGAGAAAAACAGCACAGCCACCTGGTTAATATATGTAATGATGACTTCTATGATTTATAAGCAGAAATGCATAATTCATGCTTTTATTATGGCTTGAGCTGGATATACGGATTGAAATTTTATTTAATGATATAACATGTATGTGAGGTGTTTAGGTAATACTGTTTGTTCTGTTAGGCATCAGGTGAAAGAAGAAAAATAAAATTCCAATTGGAGTAGAGTTTAGCTAAAAATCAGAAGGCCTCTCAAGTGACATGGTCTTATTTGCTGGCAGATCATGAAGACTTTGATAGTCGCCGTGCTGCTGGCTGGGGTTGTCCCGCTCCTGCTGGGGCTCCTGTTCGAGCTGGTGATAGTCGCCCCCCTGCGGGTTCCCTTGGATCAGACTCCGCTTTTTTACCCATGGCAGGTAAGTGCAGACTTTTGCTCATGGTATTTCTTTATGGATTTGGAATCAGAAAAGTCGCTTTTTAAAAAAATGATTTTAAGTAGTTTGTTTAGAAAGACCATTTTTTTTCTATTCTAGGAACCCTTATAAAATTGATTAAATGGTATGTTTTAATCTATTGTTTCAAAATATACAGGTCATGTAAGTCCTTTAAAAGGGTTTTATTGGTTAAAATGCCACTAACTGTTCATTTAGGATTCACCTGATCTTTGAAGATACAAACTAACGTGTTGATCTTTCCACATTTTAGTTAAGATGAGGTATCTTGATTCTTTTAGGTTTAGACTTTAAGCAGTAACTTACACTTTTGAATAATTACAGCATATTTTCCCACAAAGTCACAGGCTTATTAAAAAGAACATTCTGAGGGAACCTATGTAGGTCACAGCAAAGATCTTTAAGCTATTGAGGAAGAAAAATACTACTTTTCTCTAGTATTTAGAGCCTGAATTTAGTATCCTAGACTTCAAGTTCTTAAGAGATAATGAGGAAAGAGCTAGGCATTGACTTCAGTCATTCATAGTCTTTCAGCCTTTTTTCTGTTTCCTCTTACTGTATGAGAGTACTTCCTGGAGGTGAAAATTCTGAAGGATGTGTTTCCCTTCCTCTACTTTCCAGATGAAGAGACTCCACAAACTTTACTTACTGGCAGATATTTACTTTCCTACTCTAACGTTTGCTAAAAACCCTATACTGTATGACTCAGCTGGAAATGAGTCCAATGCAGGACCTTCTTGTGGACCTTCTGGGCTGATGGGCGAAGCACGCAGGTGCCAGGCAGGCTGCACTGTGCTTGGGGCAGCACGGACTGCTGTGGCATCATGTAGGAGGTACTTCCCCTGGCTTTGGGGGTTCGGTATGGTTTTCTGTAGGAGACCAGGCCTAGGACAACCTAGAGCAGAGTACAAAGGAGTGGATAAGAAAGGAAGAAGTGTATTCCAGAAGAGAGCGAGTGGGCAGACCACGGATGAAACAAAGCATGTGTGTGGAGCTGCCTGTGAGCCTGTGTGCTCTCAATTAGACTTGGAAAAGTGAGAAACCCAGGGGGAAGTTCAGCACACACAAAGTCTTTCTGTAAGGTCTGTACTACAGGGTGGTCAGATGGCGTCAGTAATTGAAGGAAAGCTATTTTTTATAGAGTAATACCAGCTAATAAAGGTCGAGGAAGTAACAATTAGAAAAGTCAGTGTCTTGCAGTAGTTAACAGAATAAACAATTCTGGCAGAGATTGTCAGTAAATGCTGAACCCGTTGGGTGGCAGAGATTGTCAGTGAATGCTGAACCCGTCGGGTGAGAGTCGATGGGTCTTCAGTTTCTACTGCTGCATAGCAAGTTATGTCACAACCATGTTGTAGTTATTTAAATGGTGGCAAAGTGTCATATTGCAGATTATTTGATATCCCAAAGGAGAACACACAGCTTTACTTTGGAAGGCTCCACCAGATGCTGGCTTAAAGCAGTGATCACTGCAGATGGCACAAACAGGCAGGATTTCAGCGCATGGCACTGAAACAGCAGGTGGCCCCTGACACGCAGGAGCCGGCCTGGCCTCATTGGCTGGGCCTTGCTTTCGTCCCAGCAGAGACAACTTCACACAGCATCAGCATCACCACGATGGGTCAAGACAAAACAAGACCCTTTTGAAACCACGTCTGAACACGGGCAAAACGTGAGCATTGTCCAAACCACAAAAATAAGAAAGCATCCCCGCTTCCCAGCTGACGTCGTTAGTTGCTGCTGCGTTACTGACTACGGTTTTAGCTGCGGTCGGTCCCTGCTTCTGGGCGAGATTTATTAAGAAGCCCAGCATAGATTACCTCTGCTTTCTAAGAGCATCTGACACGGAGCAAAGCCCTGTGCCCTTTCCTTCCCCCCAGTCACCTCACATAAGCAGAAATCTTACTGTCAGCTTTTCTGACAATTTCAGCGAGCACCCCGCACCCCCAGACTGTGCACTTCCTCCTGCTGTGAGTAGCAGATGCTGCTTGCACGGTTACACTGTGTCCCTGTGACCTTGACGGCACCCAGCGTTGTCCTTCTGCACAATGACTGGAAACGCTCTGCTTTTGAGAATACTGACATATTGTGAGCCAGTGGTTTCACTGCTCGGAATCCGCTGCAGGGAACGTGGATGTGCACGGGAGGCACAGGCCCGGCTGTGTCCACTGTGTCGTTGTTTCTGATGTCAGTGTTGTAAGCCACCTGGATGTCCACCAGCACAGAACGCCTAAATAAGTGTGATGTGTTTGTGCTTTGGCACTTGGTGCAGCAGTTAATGAGAGGGAGGTAGAGCTGTGTGTTTTGTTAGAGACTGCTCAGTCATGTTTGTAAGTAGGAGAAAAATACAAGTTGTAGACGGCTGTGTGTAGCATGGTGTCCTTAAAGTTCTGCATCAGAACAGCTTACCTTTTCTCCATACCTGACTCTAAGCTGCTTGCCTTTGCCTTGTGAAGTGGCTGCAGATTGATGGGAGAGTGGGCACATGGAGTTCTAGCAGAGGGACTCGTGTGCGAGTCCTGTCCTGGGGGAAAGGACTGGATGTCAGTGGCTCCTGAAAGAGCTTGAACCTCAGCAGTCTGTGGACCTCCTCAGGTGAAAATGAACCTCACCTGGGCTCCTTCTAGACTCCAAAGGCCAAGAGAAAGCTGAATTTGTGAGTCGAATCTCCTCTGCCTGGGGGCCTGGGACAGCACAGGAATGAAACAGGAGGCTTCACCGTGTTCTCCGGAGGGGACTAGGGCTTGCTGTCCCAGCATCTAAAAGGCTAAAAGGTTGTTTTGCACCCTTTAGGATATTTGTAGTCTGAACTGAGCCTCATTGAACCTGCAGAGAAAAATAACAAATGCTTTATCCAAGGGGATGCACAGCAACCACAGAAAGCAAGGTCAGGCAGAGAAGTCCAAACATGTGCCCTGTGATGTGCCCGCCAAGCCCTGAGCACACGAGTAGAAGGACACAAACATAGGTGATCAAGGGCAGTATGTGTGCAGACACACAGTGGCAGTAAAACAAAGTAACTGTGGTGCCCTGCACCACAGACCTCACACCTGCAGTAGGTGAATGAAAGACGTGGTTCGTCACCACTGAGGCTCACACTGCGCTCCTGGAGGATCACTGCAGCGCACAGGGCCAAACTGAACAAGGAGAAAGTCGAGGGTAAAGGTAAGGGTCTTGGAGGGCACATCCAGGGAAGCTAGCCTCCCTAATAAGGGCTCCAGAGTGTGGAAATGAGTAGCGTAGAATGAAATAGAAAAATTTAACTGAATTAAAGAAAAGTCCTGATTCTGTAGGTTAAAGGAGCTCATCAGGTTTAGTGAAATGGACATTGATGAGAAAAATTTTGGGCGTATTTTGGTAAGATTTCTGAATTCTGAAGGCAAAGAGAAATGATAAACCTCAAAAAAGAAAATCATATTGGTGATGCACTTTTTTCTATCGCACCCAAAGCCAGGCGGCAGAAGAGCATTTATAGATGATCGAGATAAAAGGGACAAAACCAGGCTCCTGTACCAGGCAAAGTGTCATTCAGTCATTTGTCTGTCAGGGTGAAGAGCCGTGGTAGCAGGAGTTTGGTGCGTGCATCAGCCTTTCAGCCCGCTTGAAGAAGGTGCCCAAAATACAAACCCAGCAAAGCAGTAAATCAGAGCCTTAGCCTCAAGGTGGTGGGCGAGGCAGAGGACAAACAGTATGAGCAGAGTCCACGTAAAACTGATAACTGCCTCTTTCCAAAGGGGCGTCTCTGTACAGATGCAAGCACACGCACAGGGGAAGACACGGAGGGTGCGTGAGTGGCAGTCATGGCTGGGGAGGGATTGGGGTTTGGGCTCTAGTCACAGAGGACTCCAGCCTGCCCTGCAAAGGTTTTGGTTTTACGTAAGACAACGTCTAAATGTTATGTGTTACTTTTTTAAAAACCCATTACAAAAAAAACCCCCCAGAGACCAGGTTATGAAGGACTTTGTGTGCCACGCTGAGGACTTGCGCGTTGCAAGCAGGGAGCTGTCCTTACGTGGTGTGACGTGTGGGGAGTGATGATTCTGGCGGCCTGGCGTTGGGGTGCCGGGCGCGGGCAGCAGAGGCTCCAGTAGCAGGTCGGCAGTGCTGGAGCGGGCAGCTCTCCGAGCCTTTGGGGCTGGTTCTTCAGGCCAAACACGGCTCCACAGGCTGGTTTTGATGTAATTAGCGCAGCTGACAGCAACACAGCAGCTAAGATGATTTGAAGAAATAAAATCGTGGCACTGTTCTACTTGCTGATTGAGCTCTCCAGTAATGTGGACATGTTTGCTAATTCTACTGGGAAAATTAGGTTTCTGAAAGATACTAAAATGTTGTTGGAAACAGAATTTGAGCTCTTAGGGGGGAAATTTCCCTGGATTTTTCTAGTGTATGTTTGTCTTGTGTAAAATTATTAACCATGTAGAACTTCTGTTTTGAAATGAAATATGCAGGAAAATCGTATAGCCTCTATTGGCTGGGCTTATTGCTGAAAACAAAAATCTGCTGAATGGTTTTTATTTCCTAGGACTGGGCACTCGGAGTCCTGCACGCCAAAATCATCGCAGCTATAACACTGATGGGCCCCCAGTGGTGGTTAAAAACCGTCATCGAGCAGGTAAGTCAACTTCGCTTTCAGGAGAGACTGGGAGGGGCAGGGCCGTGCTGGGCTGCTGCAGTTTCATTTTCCACCTTTCTGAGTTTTCCACCTCTTCTCTAAGAAGCACATGGAACTTTTTTTCTTTTTTAAGAAGACAGTTTGTTGTTTTACCACCATGAATTTTCAACAACCATTCTTAAGACTTCCTTTTTTTTTTTTTTAATGTATATGTATGTATTTTGAGGGGGAGCGAAAGTGTGTGAAGGGCACAGAGAGGAGAGAGAGTCCGGAGCAGGCTCTGCCCTGTCAGCCCCTTGCAGGACTCGATCTCACAAACTGTGAGATCATGACCTGAGCCAAAATCAAGAGTTGAACATTAACCAGCTGAGCCCCCTGGCGTCCCAAGACTTCATTTATCTGAAGTTTAACCAGCGGCTTACAGTACCTGAAGCTCTGAAGTAAAGGCAAAAATTAGCACATGTCGTTTTTTTCAGGGCAAGAGTTCTGATGTACGTTTGCTATTCAGTTTTCTAAATCTGTAGTAGGGAAAAGAGTTTACTGTTCAAGACAGTAAATAAAGGGCAGGGGGAAAATTAGATTAAAAAAGCAAAGCTGATACTGTATACTTGAAACTGATACAACAGTCTATGTTAACTATCTGGAATTAAAATAAAAACTTAAGGGTGCCTGGGTGGCTCAGTTGATGAAGCATCTGACTCTTGATTTTGGCTCAGGGTATGACCTCATAGTTCCTGGGGTCGAGCCTTGCTTGGGATTCTCTGTCTCTCGTCTCTTCCTCCCGCTTGCCTGCATTTCACATGCCCATGTGCACTCTTAATGTGCACTCTCTTTCCATCCCCCATATAAATAAATTTGAAAAAAAAAAAAAAAAAGAGACTTAGAAAACCTATCCCAAAGCCTTAAAAAAATACAAAATAAAAGCAATCTTAATTTAAAAAACAGAGCTGTTTGGGAATATTTTACTACCTAGCATATAGACTATTACTGTATTATGGAACCATCAGATAACTTGATCATTGTGGTGATAACCTTAAAAAACTACATGGTGTTTCTGTACTCTGGTAATAGGGCTGGGAAGTATGAGAATTCCCTTTAGGAAGATTTCCATCTAAGTAACCAGCCTAACAGATTTTGGTACTTCTTTACATTTTAGTTGTCTAGAAAATGTACTTATGAACAGTCCTCTTAACTGTAGGTCAACGCCAAATTCATTAGGTGCTCTGTTGCAGTAGAGGTACACCTCCTTCTGATGTATAGGAAATAACGACTGTAGTTCCCAGCTCGGTATGCATGAGAAAATTGTCAGAAAAACCCTGACCCTGGAGATTCGTGGGGGTAGGAGAGCCAGGAGTCGCCGTGTGTTTCCACACATCTCCACTTTGGAGTCTCCGGGTGGGACTGGCCCTCACCCCAAAGAATGTGGAGAAGAGGGGTTTCATCACAATTGGAGGTTGTGAAACGTTGATTTTTGTAATGTTTTGCTCTCTGATACATTCTTTTTTCATACTATGTAAGTTTGAGTAAAATGGTTGAGAAACACTGGGATGTCTTGTTGCATGGATTTAAATGCATTTGGGATTGGAAGCCTTTGAAAGGTGGAGCTTGTTGTCAGGCATGTTTGTCTGCGTGCTATGCCCTGGCCTGTTGCTGGGGGAGGGGGAGGTGTGCCTCAGCACCTTGCACTGTGCGCTGGGGGCCAGGAGGTGAGGGGCTGGGAGAAAGCAAAAACAGCGCTCTCTTCTGTTTTGTCCCCCTCTGCATAGTATCTTTATTTTCCATTATTCCCAAGGTTTTCCCACTTTTTTATTCATTCTTTCCTCTGAAGTGCAATTCATTAGAACTTTCTGGATAAGATAGTGAAAATACTGTAGAAATTCTTGACATAAAAAAACTTCACTGTAGAATTCTTTCATACTAAGTTTTTACATAAAATATCTTTGGTTTGTAAAATTTGATTTATACAACTTATCAGAAACCTATTTCCTGCTTATAATGTTTTCTTCTATTCAGATAAAATGAAAATAATCTTGATTAATAGTAGATCATTCTTACACAGATATGTGAGTAGTTGTTTCAGGTTATGACATGGTCTTTATCTAATATTATTGGGTGTATCTGGTATTGTATAGTGCGGGACTAGTGTAGTTAGGATTCTAGGTTAGTGTTGTATTATTTCTTCCTTTTGCAGAGTTAACTGCAAAGTGTAAGGAAGTAAATGCATTTCTGTAACAACTTGTGGGCATCATACTTACATTTGTGTTCAGAGTTTGTCTTGACTTTGGAAAAAATAACCAGTAGTTTCAACTCCCTGTGGCTTGGATTCAGTAGACATTGCCCTGTTAACTTGGGGGGATTTGTCTCGTATCCCTTTTTCTAATTTTCTCTCTCATGTTTCAGGTTTATGCAAATGGCATCCGAAACATTGACCTTCACTATATCATTCGTAAACTGGCAGCGCCAGTGATCTCTGTGCTCTTGCTTTCCCTGTGCATACCTTACGTCATCGCGTCCGGCGTCGTTCCTTTACTAGGTGGGTATTGCCAGCCGGGAAGTCGGAGAGTGCGCCTCTTAACCTCACCATGTGCCGAGAGCACTTCCAGGATCATAGGCTGTCTGGCTCCAAATGATTAATTTGTAAATATAAACCCAGCTAAAACAGCGATTTCACAAGAGACTCTTTCTTAGATTTGGGCACTACCTAGGGCAAGATTTGGAGAATCCTAAACGTCCTTGGTAGTTTTTTTCCTCTAGGCAGGTGAGGAAGTATTGACGTTTAGTGTCCCCAAATAGGCACAGCTTTCCTTCTCCTCACTGGAAGTGCTCTGCTCCTGTACTTGTAAGAGCAAGGAAAAGTGAGCTATTAGCAACTAGGTATTATTTTTTAAGTTTGTTTATTTTGAGAGAGAGAGTACATGTAACATTAGCAAGGGAGGGGCAGAGGGGGGGCAGAGAGGGAGGGGGAGGAGGGAAGGGGAGATCCCAAGCAGGCTCTGCGCAGAGCCCAGTGCAGGGCTTGAACCCATGAACCGTGAGGTCATAACCTGAGCTGAAATCAAGAGTCAGATGCTTAACCAGCTGAGCCACCCAGGCACCCACAACTAGATATTATCTGGTCAGTTATGTGCTGAAAAGTCTTTACAGGACCTTAAACCCAGCATATTTTCAAAATTACAAGCACAAAGTCTTCTCCTCCAGATCTTTATCCTCTCCTGAATTCCCCGAGTGTCTAGTGTTATCATCCAACAGGTTGCGTGAGTCACAAACCTTGTAGGTCGTCTGTGTCACCTGCCATACTCACATGGTCTCCAAGTCCATGTGACCCAGTTTCTAGAAGCCATTCTCTAATCTGGCACCTTTTCCCATGGCTCTCACCTTAACCTCAGTGGCCTCCTGTCTGGTTTCTCTACTTTGAAGCCACAACCACTAATTCATTCTCCACACTGTGGCCTCAACGACCTTTCAAAAGAGTAAGTCTCGTTGTTCCTCTCTGGTGAACGTCCTCTCGTTTCCAGCGTGGACTTTAAAGCACAGTCCAGCTTGTCGGCGTGGTTCCCGAGGCTCCTCTGGCTGGGACCGCCACGCTCTGGCCTCACTCCTGGCCTCGCCCCATCTCACATAACAAGTGTCAGCTTCAGTTAAGCACCTCCTGGCCCCACCTATTAGGGGAAGGACCTATTTTTATTTCGCGGTCATTCCATAGACATTTAGTTTGCCCTTTGTTTTACAGGTGTTACTGCAGAAATGCAAAACTTGGTCCATCGGCGAATTTATCCATTTTTACTGATGGTTGTGGTATTGATGGGAATCTTGTCCTTCCAGGTCCGCCAGTTTAAGCGCCTTTATGAACATATTAAAAATGACAAGTAAGTCTAGATTTCCATTCATCTAGCTGTTCTTAAGATGCCTCCTCTCTTACTTTTTATTTCTAATGTGGTAAATCATAGTTTAGAAAAGTGCTCAGATTCTGGATATGTTTTGACGTAGAGTTGAGGATTTGCTAATGGATTGGATGTAGGATGTGAAGGACAGTGTTCTCGAGGGTTCCGTTGGGCATGGGGAACTGTCACTTATGGAGAGGAGAGAGACTGGGGGGAGCGAGTAAAGGGAGGAAGACTTTAATGCTCATTCCAAATGTTGTTTTGTCTGTTCCCAAATGTTTTGGTCTGACAAGACATTAAATCATTTTGTATAAAAATTAGCCTATATGAGGACTTGGCCCACTTAGGCTCTGCTTGCAGCCTAGGGCCATCTGGCCACTCCGACCACTGCCCAGAGAGGCGGTAAGGTTCCCGCAGCACTGTGAGCTCTCTGTTGGAGGGAAACTGCAACCTGACCACAGTGGGAGACTGAGGACCGCCAAGGGAAACACCTTCTGGGGGTAACAGCCACCTGACCTTCCGTGCCCTGACAGAAAGCTGAGCGGCGGCTAGCAGTGAGTGAGCTTAGAACTCTCTGCCCTGGTTTGCCCGGGCAAGCCCCGGTTTACATGTGTCGTCCCATTGTTACAACACCCCGTTTGTTTGTGCCTGCCCCAGCTTAGACGTGAGACACGCTCTCACGCCTGTCAGAATGACTACCGTTCACAACCCAGGAAACAAGCAGATGTTGGCAAGGATGTGAAGAAAGGGAAGCACTTTGGCACTGGTAGTGGGATTGCAACCTGGTGCAGCTGCTCTGGAAAACAGTGTGGAGGTTCCTCCAGAAATTGAAACTAGAACTACCCTACAACCTAGCGATTACACTGCTAGGTAATTATCCAGAGGATACAGAAAAGCTGATTCAAAGAGGCACATGCAGCCTGGTGTTTATAGCAGTGCTATTAGCGAGAGCCAAAGTATGGAGAGAGCCCAAATTCCCATCAACTGATGAGTGGATAAAGAAGTTGTGTGTGTGTACACTCAAACATATACACAATGGAATATTACTCAGTCATCAAAAAGAAAGAACTCTTGCCATTTGCCATGACATGGATGGAACTAGAATGTATTATGTGAAGCGAAATAAGTCAGGCAGAGAAAGACAAGTATGATTTCACTCCTGTGTGGAATTTTAGAAACCAAACAGGTGAACATAGGGGAAGGGAAGAAAAAAAAAAGAATAAAAACAGGGAGGGAGACAAACCATAAGCGATTCTTAAATACAGGGAACAGAGGGCTGCTGGAGGGGAAGGGGGTGTGGGATGGGGGGATGCGTGGCGGTCACGAGGGAGGGGCTGGTGATGAGCCTGGGTATCATATGTCGGTGAGGACCCACTGGGCTCCAGTCTGGAAACCAATACTACATTGTATGTTAACTCATTTGAGTTTAAATGAATAAAAAAACCAAACAAAACAAAGAATGAGATTTAGGGTGTTCAAGGTTTCTCCAAAGCATTTACTGACATAAAAAAACCCAAGGACGCTTAGGCGGTCTGTACATTTCTGTCAGCTGTGGAAGAACAGAGGGGATTTCAGTGGAGAATGTCAGTTTTTCTCACTTTGCTCATTCAGGCTGACGAGTAAATTCTGCAGACAGAATGCAAATGAGACCCGGCCTGGGCTTTCTGCCGCCGCCTTCTTCACACTTGTCCCCCGCGCTGCTCGTCTGCCCGGTGGTCCTGTCCCGCCTGCCTCTCCGCGTTTCTTATTCATGATTTTCTGCTCTTTCCTGCCGCCCTGTGCACCCTCTTCTCCTCCCACACTCATTCCCTCCGGTAGAAGACTGTTGAAGTGCAGGCTCCCCTGAGGCCATGTCCTGGGTGCCATTGTATGCCCACGGCTGACCCACGTCTGACAGGGAGCAGGCAGCAGGCGCTGCTCGTGGGGCTGGCAGGGGGTCGGGTGGGGGCATGGGGGTGTGTGCAGGGGGGCACGGGGGGGCACTGGGACTTTGGGGAAAGTGGGGGTTGGGTTCAGAGTCTCCTTTTTCTATCACCGAGTTACTTTTATGTCCTGGGCCAGTTAATTAACATCACTTTTCCCTATGCTTTTTATTCCTCTGTGCTTTTTACTGCTTTTTCATTGCCATAGCATTAACCCCGTTTTTGGCCTAACTTGGTGTATTCTGTGATTACATGCATGCCAGGCAGTGCCGTGTGCATTACATTAGAGTCTATCCAGTTGTCACTGTCTAAAACATTGATGAAATGCACACAGTTAAAAATATACTGGTCGGTGGGGGAACCGTGCGGGAGAGTAGTTCCGTCAGGAACAGACTTGGTAAGACCAGAATGAGGATTAAAGCTGTGGGTCGTGGATGAAGAGGCAGGGGGATTAGTGAAATGTTTTAAAAAGTGACATGTTAGACTGCTCGGCATAAACTGCCACAATTCTCATTAGGCTCGTGTGTGGGCGGAAAAGTGGTGAAAGTCAAAGCAGCAAGAATAGTAAAAAGTCGCCACCCTGTCTCCAGCACAAGCCAGGCCCTGGTTGCCGTGGCTTTTGTGCGGTTTGTATTTACTTTGGCGCTCACGGGACATGGTACTGCTGTCCTTATTTTGTTGGCAAGTCAGTAAACTGGGTCTTGGAGACCCAGCTCCGGGGCCAGCCTGTCGCGTGGGGCAGCCTCCTCTGGGCTCCCACAGGTGGCTGAGCACTGAGCGGCCACTCAGGGGTCTGACTCCATTCGGGCCCCACGTGCCCCGGCCTCCCGGAGCTCATTGCCGTCATCAGCTCTCACCCACTGGCCTTCGCGGGTCAGCCTGCAGCCCAGCCCCGCGGTCAAGGAGGCACACTGCTTCACCACAAGTGCTGCTGTCGCCCCTGGACATGGGGTCTTGTCAGGCCAGCCGTGGTCGCTTGTGTGGCCAGTGCTGCAGCCCTGAACCCTTTGCCCTAAGCTCTGTGTCCTCACGGCGCGTGAGTTAGGGGTGCGTAATGCTCTGTTCTTGGGCCATCGCCTCCTACCTTCTGTGCCTCGAATATGCAGGTTCTCTGCCTTCTCCTTTGACCTCATTGAAACCTTTGCCCTTGGATTTCTCCTTTTCTCTAGAACTAGAGCTATTCTGATCCACTTTCCTCCCTCCCCAGCTTTCTGTTTCTTCAGCTCTGTTCCCCTGAGCTGTTTATAGAATACCCGTAACAGATAAACGCCGTGAGTCACTTTCCTGTGCCGTACCTCCCAGCGTCTGCAGGTGTGAGTGCCCCAGCCTGCGGGCCGAGCACGCGCACCACTGCCCGGCATCCGAGGCCTTCCGACGTTTGCTGCTCTCACCTTGCCGTGAGGTGCCTGCTCGTGTGCCTGTTGCCAGTGCTCATTCTAGACTCTCCTACCTGTCAGACCATTGAAGGGTTTTAAGTGGGAATGATCTCATTTGCATTTACAAATGTATCACTGGCTGCTCTTAGGAAGAATATTTTAATATGCAAGATCGTATAAGAGAGTAACCACCCTGTTTTTTGCAACCTAGATACCTTGTGGGCCAACGCCTCGTGAATTATGAACGGAAATCTGGCAAACAAGGCACATCTCCGCCACCTCCACAGTCGTCCCAAGAATAAAGTGGTGGTCTCCACTACCTTGACCTTCCCCTGGCCTTTACGTGTCCTTTTTTGTGGACTTCTCTCTTTGGAGATTTTTCCCAGTGATCTCTCAGCATTGTTCTTAAGTTAACTGTATTTGACTTGTGTTCCCAGCACTCAGAGAGGCGCGGTCCAAGGTCTGCTGCCCTTCCTGCATCTTCCGCTGTCATTGCTGTCTGAGATCTGTACATGTGTAAATAGACGTTCCTGGGTACCCTGAAACCTTGGATTAAACAGAATGTGCATTGTACATCTTTAAACAAAATGTATATTAATTTATTAAATCTAGTTGTCACTTTATTTTGGACCTGCTGTGATCTTGACAGGAAACGTGCCACAGAGCCATAGTGCAGAGGCAAAGCTTTCTAGTGACGCCCTTTGCAGCGCGATACCCCGGTGTTCCTGCGGTTCTTACTAAGCAGACTGTGCGCTCTGTCTTTCTTGGCTGTTCACACCATACCAAGAACTTACAAGGAAACACGTAGAAAGCAGCAGTGGAGTGTCTGTGGTAAGAGGACATGGACTTTGTGCTTCACTGTCAGTCGTTTTTGGAAGTTATTTTGTATAACACCAAAGCTGTTGTACATTTTCTACTGCCTGATTTTTTTTCATGTGTCTGTGTTTATAATATTGTATAGTATCTTGTGCTAGGTGAAGAAATTATTTTTAATTTTGATAATTTAATATTCCTAGTGATCAGCATTAGGGGTTGGGTTTTGTGCTTGTTGGGGGCATGTCTATACTTAGAGGAAGAAAAAGTCCACAAGAACATTTTTATCAGTTTCCTCCAACCCCCCCTTTTCCATACACAGCTGTCTTGTTGGTTTTTTTTTCTTCCCCTTTTTGGCAGCAGTGGCCAAAAGTCATGCAGGATCACGAGTCTTCTAGAATACTGTCACCAACAGTACCGCGTCCTCCTGGAGTTAGGGCACCCTGAGGGGCTAGCCAACTGCAGACATCCTTTGTGCTGTAGACGGCAGCGCTAGGGAGGCTGCCTGGGCCCCTGGCTGCTCCTGCTGCCCAGTGCGCCCCGTTGGGTGGGGATCAGGGAGTCCATTTCTCCTAGCTTCCATGAGCAAATCCCAAAGTTTCCAGAACTTTTTACAGAATAAAACTGCAAATGAAACCAACTTAATTTTACTTGGCCTGAAGAAAGCTGGCTTGAGCTGGCCTTTTTACCATGGGAGTAAAGAAGGTGTTTCATTGGCGATGTGCTGTAAAATCTTGGAATACTGAACACTTACAAATCTGGTTTTCCCGTAGAACCAAAGCTTCCAGTAAGAAGTATTGAGAGCAATAGAACAGTTGGGCACACAATCCCAGTGTTTACCAATAATGATAATAACGATATATTGTAAGGTTGGTGTTTGTGTTTTGAATGTTCTCAGAGAAAACAGGCAGCAGAGGAAACTCCTGAAGAGTTTACGTATAGTATTAAACTCTGTAGACTGAAATCTGAAGATATTGTAAATATGAAAGTCAGCCAAACATAAGCTACCAAAAAAGCAAACATATTTTGGTTGTTTTATATTTCAACAGTTTTTCCTGAAGCGGTGATCACTTTACTTTAAAATATAGTTTAAAACATCAGTATCAAAAAAAAAAGCTTGCCATGGGTTCAGTGTTACACTCCAGCACTTTGCAGCAGCTCCTTCTCTCGTATTTGAAATAAGGTCTTTGCTAGCCCTGCCTTTATGCAGAAATGGAGTCCTGCCTTAAAAAATTAGGAGCATTTTAAAATGTGATGTTACCTATCGTGGTATATGTCTATATAAATTGTTCTCTTTGGGAGAAAAATATTATCAGTTGGGCATAGAACTTGATTATATTAATTTAGGTTTCTTTTTTAATTTTTCAGAGAATTTATAGATCTTGATATAAAGTCACTGGAACACATTTATCCATTTTACCAGAAAGAGATCTAGGCAGATACCACAAAAAATTAAAAATTGTTACTCTACAGAATTTTAAAAGAATCTTATCAGATGATTTGTAAAAAAAAAAAAAAAGAAAGAAAAGAAAAACATACATATATATGAATGGCCAAAATGTTGCCCTCCATTTCACCGGCAGATCATTTTATCTTGTTGTATTTAAGGATTTCATTTTGGTTTTCAGTTGTGCTTTGTCCTGTTTTCAGTAAGATAATTACTTTCGTAAGGAAAGCATTTGCTGACGTAATATTTACAAGGGCGGCACCAGGATTTTATTATTAGCCAATAGTCTCATGAACATTTGAAACCTCTGGTTCAGAAAGTTCTAGTATTGCTGCCCTTCATGTACAATTTTTTTTTTTACATAATAGTGTAGTTTTGCTTCATTTTACATTGGGCTAAAACCGTCTTCAAGGAAATTAATTACGAAAGAAGACCATTGTGTTTTACTTTTACTTGTTTATAAATTGAAGACAAATCAACATTTGGGAGTGAGTTTCACATGACCAGTTACCAAATGGTCATAATTATTAAGTGTGCAGTTGTTCATTATTAGCAAATTATGTTTGATTTTTAAACTATTAAGTACTAATAGTTGAGAAGAAAACAAGAAAATGCCAATGTGAGGTTTATGTATAGCTAGCCTTAAAAAAGTTCCATGTTTTTAGGTGATTTTTTTTTTCCCTGTTAGTTCTCTGGAGAAACAGTGGAAATTGGACATCTCAATTCCAGATGTAAACAAAAAGTCATTTTTATTTCAGTATTTAATATAGCTGTTATTACTGTGGATTCTTGTCTTGTGTTTTTTCTTTCCCTCATTCAAGTAACAGAATAACTTTTTCTTAAACGATTCAGTCTTAGCAATGTCATTTCCGTATTGGCAAATGCTATTAAAGTGTAATTCTTGAATTTAGGTTGAATTCATGACTTTATAAAACAGAAGCACTGGACATTTCTCCTCTGTATTGTGCTTACATCCATCTCCCCCCCTCCCCCTCCCATGAGAATGTAGCACCGGTCTAAGAACACTGGCGCTTTTGTAAACACCCGAAGTTAGCTTTCAGGACTCAGTATTTTAAGCTTTCTACTAACTGTGTGTGATAAGTTTTATACTTGTGAAATTTTAAAATGATTATGTTTAAAATACTCCTTTAGAATGTTACCTGCTCGGTCGCCATCAAGAAAAGACAAAAGTAATATGTTGTGCCACTAAACTGTTAGCAAAACCTCACGTGTGGAGACGGTAACTCCCTTGGTTGGGCTGTCTCGTATCTCTATTTGTCCCTCAGACACAGAAATTTTCTCTTCACCCTGGTACTGCCCGGTGTCATTTCTAAAAGCAGCCATCATGAGTAAGGGTTTCTTTCAAGTAATCTCCCAACAGTAGTAGGTTTGTTGCTAATACAACATAAAGGTGTAAGACAGTATATATCTGATTTCATTCCCATCGATTTTGTACAAGTGCCTCGTTTTGTGTCGGGAGAGTAATACACAGTCCCTTAACTGGAAGTGTAGTGACCATAGGCCTGGAAATGACTTTTGTAGACGGTACATAGAGCACTTAGTTATTTAGGATATCAATTTTCTATTGAAGCAAAAACCTTAGATACCCAGAACAATGTTATGTGTATATATTCTCAAATGCTCCCTTTTTTATGTGGCTGTTTGTTGCCTTTTAAGTCAAGAGAACAAAATTGAATAAAGTGAATGTTAGCTGTAGCCTAGTTTTTATGGTTTGTTTTTGCTTTGTTGCAAAACTGTTCCAGAATTACAGAAATGTGCATTATTAATCAGCATAAGTAGATAATCTAGGTAATTAAAAAAATTTTTTTACTGTTTATTTTTGATAGAGAAAGACTAAGTGCGAGTGGGGGGTGGGGGTTGTGTGCAGAGACAGAGGGAGACACAGAATCCGAAACAGGTTCCAGGCTCTGAGCTGTTAGCACAGAGCCCGATGCGGGGCTCAAACTCACGAACTGTGAGATCCTGACCTGAGCCAAGATTGGACGCTCAACTGACTGAGCCACCCAGGCTCCCTAGGTATTTTTTAATGTAATAATTATGTAAGAAAAAGAATTAATATGTGATTATAGTTCCTCCATTCTGTTTTAAGTATAAATTTAAAAGTATAGTCGCAGAGAACACATCCCTTCCTGCTCGCCCCCTGACTGTACTGTGAGACCATCTTCACGGGGGAGCAGTACAGGCCTTCTTCTTGCAGGCAGGCTGCCTTCCACTTCTGCAAGATCTACCAGAGTACAGCCGTTTTATGTAGTTGATTGTAAATCTCTGAGAAAAAGGAAAGAATTGCATGAAGCTTTTTCCTCCTAAGTGTCCCCATGTGAAGAGATCGGTTCTAGGTTCAAAACTTGATGATTTCTTTTTAATCAAGTGCATTTAAAAAACTTCATAATGTTTATGTATTTTGAGAGAGCGTGTGTGAGAGCAGAGGAGGGTCAGAGAGAGAATCCCAAGCAAGCTCTGCACTGTCAGCACCAGAGCCTGATGCAGGGCTCCGTCTCATGAACCAGAAGATCATGACCTGAGCCGAAATCAGAGTCCGATGCTTAAATGACTGAGCCACCCAGGCGCCCCTCAAGTATATTTTTATTTCTTTTAAATGCAGCCGTGGTAGGCAAAATGCTTTCTCAACTACAGGCATCTGTAATCTGTCAAGCTGAGGTTCTGCAGCAAAGGAGATGGCATGGTGAAAGTCAGGAAGCGGCCGTTCGTTCCCCCTCGCACCCCACAGTTTACAGCCACTCTTGTTGCAAACAAAGCTGATGTCACAAGTGGATTAAGGGTCCGAGGAGGTAACACCTGTCCTCCCTCCCACAGTGTTTTGGTTCGGTGTATGTTTTGTTTCCCCGCACTGTACTGAGTACTGTAGCTGAATCGAGGTATGGTGTCTGCCTTCAGGGAGCCCAGTCAGAGTGGAAAAGACCAGAAAAATAAGCAAGAGGTTCTAACAGTTACGAGTCAAATGCCCCGAGGAATTCAGAGGGGGGGCTCCGTGTCCCCCAGGCCCACAGTCTCCCCTGACTCCTACCTCCGGCAGCAGCCCTGCACAGTGCGGGGATGGGCCCACGATGGCAACCGGTGACCTGGGTGGACGAGGTCCCTTCTGCATCCCTGCAGCTTAATCTTCCTTGAGAAATTTCTCTCTTCACATATGTAACAGTGCCGCGTCTTTCTGCATCTCCACGTTTGTTCAGTGACTTTTTTAGGACGAGAAGCTTCAGGTCTGCAGCCCCGGTCAATAACTCCTTTGTTCTTTGCCCAGTCGCATCCGTCCCTTCTGCTGGGCACACAGGTCCCCTGGGCTGACGGAGCAGAACGGAGAGTTCTGAGACCCACGTGTGTAGGGACAGCTGATTTTAGACAAAGGTGCAAAAGTCGAGCAAATAGTGCTAGAATAGTTGGACATCCAGATGCAAAGTTAAAAATTGATTCATATTTCAACATAAGCAAAACTTAACTCAAAATGGATTATATTCCTAAACATGAAACCTCAAACTATAGAACTTTTGGGGAAAAAAAAGGGGAAGTGCTCAACTGTGGGTAAGGTTTGGATGTATACAGCACCGAAGCACAATCCTTAGAAGAAAAATTTGAAAAGCTGCACATTATCAGAATTGAAAATGTCCCCTCTTTGGTGTTTGTTGTTCTGAGGGCAGGACAAGCCAGCAGGCAGTGGCAGGAAGCATTGGCAGAACGCTTCTGACAACACACGCGGTTCAGTATAGATCGAGAAGTGTCAAAACTCAGTAGTTTGAGAGGATCCATTTGCCCATTGTAAAAATGGGCAAAATATTTAAACAGACACTTCACCAAAGAGGACAAATAGGCAAATAAGCACATGAGAAGCTGGTCAACATAATAAGCCATTAGGAAGATAGAACTTAAAACCCATGAGTTACCACCACATATCTATTAGAATGACTAAAAATACCGTACTTTGTGTTGGTGAGGGTGTGAGGAACGCTTACACTGTTGCAGGGAAAGCAAAGGGGTGAACTAACTACCTCAGAAAATACTTGGCGCCTGGGTGGCTCAGTCAGTTAAGCATCTGGCCAGCTGAGGTCATGATCTCACGGTTCGTGGGTTCAAGTCCCGCATCGGGCTCTGAGTGGGCTCTGTGCTGACAGCTCAGAGCCTGCAGCCCGCTTCGGATTCTGTGTCTCCCTCTCTCTCTCTCTCTGTCCCTCCCCTGCTCACACTCTGTCTCTCCCTCTCAAAATTAAATAAACGTTAATTTTTTTTAATAAAAAGAAAATAGGCAGTTCTTAAAAGTTACAGTAAGTTCACCACTCCTAGTTATTGACCGAGCAGAAAGCAAGTCCATATGATGACTTGGATGAGAACGTTCATGGTAGCTTTATTTGCGGTAGCCCAAAGGTGGAAAAAGTCCACATGGCCATCAACAGGGAAGGACATAAATGATTATCCATCCAATTATCTCTTCCAATAAAAGGCAGTTAACTTGATATACGCAACATGGACAACTCTCAATGCTGAAGTAAAGCAGACCAGAAATCCATGCTTTCATTTACCGGAAGTTCTATAAAATGCAAGAGTAACCTACAGAAACCAATAGAAAGCACATCAGTGGGAGTTGGTGGGGAGGGACTTGGAGAGATTTCAAAGGGGCAGAAGGAAACGGGGGCGATGAATTTTTTGTTACCTTGATGTGGTTCTGGTTTGACATGTATACATATGTCAAAACAAAGGATCGTACATTTTAAGTTTGTGCGATTTGCATGTTAATTACATCTTGATTTCAAAAATAAGTGTCATATTCATATATGCTCTCTAAGGGATCATTTCATAGCATATCTATGTACAAAGTGCCCGCTTCCCTCTCACTTTTGGCTGCTGATGTTTCTGTGTCAGTGAGAAGACCGAAGCAATCAGAGCGCGGCTTCACAAGTTCACACCATCACATTTACCCTCTCACTTGCCCCTGTGGCCCTGTTCCCCCTGGGCTAGGCGGGCCTCGCACGTCCCCTCCAGCGTGCCTGCCCTCTATGCAGACTGCAGTGTGAAAGGTGCCCCCCGGCCCACGTGCGATCCATGCCTGGGCCCCGCCTGCCTCGCGCAGCCTCACTGGGTCAACAGGACTCTCGGCTGCTCAGGGTGCTGCGGCAGGTCGCCCTCTCCCTCGTGGTTGGGTCATTCCCATCCATCAGACGTTCCTGTCATTTCTTGCACAAGAAAAATCTCTACCCCAGTACCTCCTTCACCTGCTCCAGTCACTTTCCTCTTCAGCAAAGGCCTTCCAACAGTTATCTGTACTTCCTGTTTCTAATTTTTCCTCTCCTTTTCCAACCCTACTACAATCAGCCGTTTGCTCCACTCTCCCACTGGACTTGCTCTTGTAAAAGGTCACCAGTGGGCCACCCCTAACGTAGGTGGTGAGTTCTCAGGTCTCGCCGGAAAGAGTTGGTCCCTCTCTGCAGTGAAACCATTTCCGCTGGCTGTCGGGACGTAGCACTCCACTCGTCTTCCTCCTACTGGCCTGTGGACTCTCCTTTATAAAGTCCCTCACTGACCCTGTCTTGTCTGTCAGCTCAGTCTGGGACCTCTCTTCTGCCTACACCCATTGACTTGGTGATCTCACTCCCTCTCATCTATACGCTGATCACTCACGTGTATATTTATTTACTCGTTCCCTCTTCCTTCCTGGAATTCCAGACACGTCTGTGCAGCTGGCTACGTGGACCCTCCCGGACATCTCAAACTCGGCAGGTCCAAAACCCAACTCACGGTTCCCCTACCCCAAATCGATATTCTCAAACTTCCCCATTTCACTTGGTAAGCTACTGGATGGATCCGGGTTGCTAAACAAAAATGTTGGTGATACCGTTGACACTTGTTTCCCCACGCTTCGCATACAGTTGGACATCAAGCCTTTTAACTTCCAAATGAATTGGATTCTGGCTACGTTGCCCCACCCCCACTGCTACCATCCTGGTGCAGAGAGAGCACCATCATCTTCCTCCTGCTTGGGTCCCTGCAGTTTCTCCTGAGCTCCTGGCCTCTGCCCATGCTCTTTCTTCTTTCTTCCACTGACTTTCAACACTGGATCCAGAGTGATCGTATTCCGATCTAAGTCAGATCACATCAGTCCTTTACCCGGACAGCTAACCGTCACAAAGTCCCAAGTCCACAGGCCCCCTGTGCTCACTATGCCCCACGCAGCCTCCTTGCTTCCAGAACAGGTCAAACCTCAGGGCCTTTGCACTTGCTGCTTGCTGTGCCTTAATGTTCTTCCTCTAGGCTCTCCCCAAGGTCTTCCTTTATTTACTGACGTGTCATTCTTAGGCTTATCTAAAATTGCAGCTCCTGGGGCTTTCCTGGACTCCTCCACTGCTATGCTTTGTCTCTCAGATGTATTAACTTTAATGCCATATGGCTTTCCTGTATTGTTTATATTAGCATGTTTTCCCTTTTACATTTGAATGTAAGCTTCAGAGATTTTTTTTGGGGGGAGGACCGCTCTTGGGACATATTCCGTATTCAATAAATACTCTTGAGTAAATAAGTGGATGATGCAGAATAAAACTAATGTGTCTATGAGAACCTGAAAGCCGTGTGCCATTCTCCAGAGGTAACCACTATCAGTAGTTAAATGTTGGCTTCCAGAATGTGCTATGGGTAAACACACATTCACAGAGTCCTTTTATCACAATACAGGGAATGTGCCCCCACAGACTCTGGGGTGCTTTTTTTTCCACCTTATATTTCATGACCATCTTTTCATGTCAACACTTAAGTAGCTACCTCATTTTATAATCCTGGCTGTACTGTATTCTGCTGTGTGGATAAGATTATGATTTCAGTTTTCTGAAGGACAATTAGTTACCCCATTTTATTATATGCTACAATAAACACTTTTGTCCATAGTACTTTATATACTCAGGCTAGTATTTCTGTAGGATAAATCTGTAACTTCAGTCATTAAAATATAGTGCCAAATGGCCCCCCAAATGTATTGATTAACATTCCTCTGTCATCAGTATATGAGATTCCTTGTTTTCCCGTATTATATCAACATTAAGTATTGCCTGTGTTCAGTTTTTGCCAATGCTCTTAATTTGGAGATGTGTGTGCCCAGGTAGAGGGATCATGTTGGGTGTGATGCTCCTAGAGCAGAAGGAAGGGCTCCTCACTGACTCTTCCTGGAAATATCTTATTCTAGTTTTCCACTGTCCGGGCTAGAGGTGAGCAGGGGAAGGCGGGCTATGGGGCCTTAATCATTCGTGGTGGGTTTAAACGTAGCCGCCCTGTACACTGCCCTGGTCAGGCTTCACCAGAATAGAAGCTACTCTATCCATGGACCCAAAATTACTGTATCAGAAGACATGGCTTATATCCCTTTAGACCCAGATTGGCTCAACCATTCTATCTTATTTAGGAAAACAAGTTGAGCAGAATCTTATTTTAGCTGAAAATCGCCCACTGTCCAAACTCGTAAGTGGCTCTTCACTGAAATCTGCAGAACGAACGGGCGTGGGCGATGGTTTGGAGGCTGGGGACCGCTTGGACAAGCCGCCAGACGGAACGTGCAGCATGAGCGCGGCAGTCGAGGAAGGCAGGGCCACACACCTTCGGGGTGGGGGGGTGGGGGGGG